>NW_027287422.1:0-64540 GCF_022747635.1 Hetaerina americana | reverse complement strand
AAAACCAATGAATATTGGCACTTCTACTGTTCATTTGTGAAGGAAAATCGCCGCGTTGGAATCCTGGTTACCACGGATTTGAAGATTAACGAATCCAATTAGACGAAGAACGATCAAAGGTAGGAGCGTGAAATTAATACAATAGATTAATCAACTTAAAATTCACCCTAAAAACCAATGAATATGGGTTCTTCTACTGTTCATTTGTTAATGAAAATCACCGCGTTCGAATCCCTGATACAATGGAATTGAAAATAAACAAATCCGATTTGACGAAGGATGATCAAAGGTAGGAGCGTGGAAATTATACAATAGACTAAACAACTTAAAAATTCACCTAAAAACCAATGAATGTGGGCAATTCTACTGTTCATTTGTGAATGACAATCGCCGCGTTCGAATCCCTGTTACCATGGAATTGAAAGTAAACGAATCCGATTTGACGAAGGACGATCAAAGGTAGGAGCGTGGAATTAATACAATAGACTAATCAACTTAAAAATGCACTCAAAAACCAATGAATATGGGTTCTTCTACTGTTCATTTGTGAATGACAATCGCCGCGTTCGAATCCCTGTTACCATGGAATTGAAAAGAAACGAATCCAATTTGACGAAGGACGATCAAAGGTAGGAGCGTGGAATTAATACAATAGACTAATCAACTTAAAAATCCACTCAAAAACCAATGAATATGGGTTCTTCTACTGTTCATTTGTGAATGAAAATCGCCGCGTTCGAATCCCTGTTACCATTGAATTGAAAATAAACGAATCCGATTTGACAAAGGACCATCAAAGGTAGGAGCGTGGAATTAATACAATAGACTAATCAACTTAAAAATGCACCTAAAAACCAATGAAATTGGGCACTTCTACTGTTCATTTGTGAATGACAATTACCACGTTCGAATCTCTTTTACCATGGAATTGAAAATAAAGGAATACGATTTGACGAAGGACGATCAAAGTTATGAGCGTGGAATTAATACAATAGACTAATCAACTTAAAAATGCACCTTTAAACCAATGAATATGGGCTTTTCTACTGTTCATTTGTGAATGACAATCGCCGCATTCGAATCCCTGTTACCATGGAATTGAAAATAAACTAATTCGATTTGACGAAGGACGATCAAAGGTAGGAATGTGGAATTAATACAATAGATTAATCATATTAAAAATGCACTTAAAAACCAATGAATATGGGCGCTTCTACTGTTCATTTATGAATGACAATCGCCGCGTTCGAATCCCTGTTACCATGGTATTGAAAATAAACGAAACCGATTTGACGAAGGACGATTAAAGTTAGGAGCGTGGAATTAAAACAATAGACTAATCAACTTAAAAATGCACCGAAAAACCAATGAATATGGGCACTTCTACTGTTCATTTGTGAATGACAGTCGCCGCGTTCGAATCCCTGTTACCAAGGAATTGAAAATAAACGAATCCGATTTGACGATGGACGATCAAAGGTAGGAGCGTGGAATTAATACAATAGACTAATCAACTTAAAATTCACCTAGAAACCAATGAATTTGGGCACTTCTACTGTTCATTTGTGAATGACAATCGCCGCGTTCGAATCCCTGTTACCATGGAATTGAAAATAAACGAATCCGATTTGACGAAGGACGATCAAAGGTAGGAATGTGGAATTAATACAATAGACTAATCATATTAAAAATGCACTTAAAAACCAATGAATATGGGCACTTTTACTGTTCATTTATGAATGACAATCGCCGCGTTCGAATCCCTGTTAACATGGAATTGAAAATAAACGAATCCGATTTGACGAAGGACGATCAAAGGTAGGAGCGTGGAATTAATACAATAGACTAATCAACCTAAAAATGCACCTAAAAAACCAATGAATATGGGCACTTCTACTGTTCATTTGTGAATGACAATCGCCGCGTTCGAATCCCTGTTACCATGGAATTGAAAATAAACGAAACCGATTTGACGAAGGACGATCAAAGTTAGGAGCATGGAATTAATATAATAGACTAATCAACTTAAAAATGCAAGGAAAAACCAATGAATATGGGCACTTCTACTCTTTATTTCTGAAGGAAAATCGCCGCGTTTGTATCCTGGTTACCATGGAATTGAAAATAAACGTAACCGATTTGACGAAGGACGATCAAAGGTTGAAGCGTGGAATTAATAAAAGAGACTGAACAACTTAAAAATTCACGTAAAAAACCAATGAATATTGGCACTTCTACTGTTCATTTGTGAAGGAAAATCGCCGCGTTGGAATCCTGGTTACCACGGAATTGAAGATTAACGAATCCAATTAGACGAAGAACGATCAAAGGTAGGAGCGTGAAATTAATACAATAGATTAATCAACTTAAAATTCACCTAAAAACCAATGAATATGGGTTCTTCTACTGTTCATTTGTTAATGAAAAATCACCGCGTTCGAATCCCTGATACAATGGAATTGAAAATAAACAAATCCGATTTGACGAAGGATGATCAAAGGTAGGAGCGTGGAAATTATACAATAGATTAACCAAATTAAAAATTCACCTAAAAATCAATGAATGTGGGCAATTCTACTGTTCATTTGTGAATGACAATCGCCGCGTTCGAATCCCTGTTACCATGGAATTGAAAGTAAACGAATCCGATTTGACGAAGGACGATCAAAGGTAGGAGCGTGGAATTAATACAATAGACTAATCAACTTAAAAATGCACTCAAAAACCAATGAATATGGGTTCTTCTACTGTTCATTTGTGAATGACAATCGCCGCGTTCGAATCCCTGTTACCATGGAATTGAAAAGAAACGAATCCGATTTGACGAAGGACGATCAAAGGTAGGAGCGTGGAATTAATACAATAGACTAATCAACTTAAAAATGCACTCAAAAACCAATGAATATGGGTTCTTCTACTGTTCATTTGTGAATGAAAATCGCCGCGTTCGAATCCCTGTTACCATTGAATTGAAAATAAACGAATCCGATTTGACAAAGGACGATCAAAGGTAGGAGCGTGGAATTAATACAATAGACTAATCAACTTAAAAATGCACCTAAAAACCAATGAAATTGGGCACTTCTACTGTTCATTTGTGAATGACAATTACCACGTTCGAATCCCTTTTACCATGGAATTGAAAATAAAGGAATACGATTTGACGAAGGACGATCAAAGTTATGAGCGTGGAATT
The DNA here is from genome assembly GCF_022747635.1 of Hetaerina americana. NCBI lineage: Eukaryota > Metazoa > Arthropoda > Insecta > Odonata > Calopterygidae > Hetaerina > Hetaerina americana. The sequence continues at coordinate 61,344 of NW_027287422.1, read as the reverse complement.
AATACAATAGACTAATCAACTTAAAAATGCACCTTAAAACCAATGAATATGGGCTTTTCTACTGTTCATTTGTGAATGACAATCGCCGCGTTCGAATCCCTGTTACCATGGAATTGAAAATAAACTAATTCGATTTGACGAAGGACGATCAAAGGTAGGAATGTGGAATTAATACAATAGATTAATCATATTAAAAATGCACTTAAAAACCAATGAATATGGGCGCTTCTACTGTTCATTTATGAATGACAATCGCCGCGTTCGAATCCCTGTTACCATGGTATTGAAAATAAACGAAACCGATTTGACGAAGGACGATTAAAGTTAGGAGCGTGGAATTAAAACAATAGACTAATCAACTTAAAAATGCACCGAAAAACCAATGAATATGGGCACTTCTACTCTTTATTTCTGAATGAAAATCGCCGCGTTTTAATCCTGGTTACCATGGAATTGAAAATAAACGTATCCGATTTGACGAAGGACGATCAAAGGTTGAAGCGTGGAATTAATAAAATAGACTGAACAACTTAAAAATTCACGTAAAAACCAATGAATATTGGCACTTCTACTGTTCATTTGTGAAGGAAAATCGCCGCGTTGGAATCCTGGTTACCACGGAATTGAAGATTAACGCATCCGATTAGACGAAGAACGATCAAAGGTAGGAGCGTGAAATTAATACAATAGATTAATCAACTTAAAATTCACCTAAAAACCAATGAATATGGGTTCTTCTACTGTTCATTTGTTAATGAAAATCGCCGCGTTCGAATCCCTGATACAATGGAATTGAAAATAAACGAATCCGATTTGACGAAGGATGATCAAAGGTAGGAGCGTGGAAATGATACAATAGACTAATCAACTTAAAAATTCACCTAAAAACCAATAAATATGGGCACTTCTACTGTTCATTTGTGAATGAAAATCGCCGCGTTCGAATCCCTGTTACCATGGAATTGAAAATAAACGAATCCGATTTGACGAAGGACGATCAAAGGTAAGAGCGTGGAATTAATACAATAGACTAATCAACTTAAAAATACACCCAAAAACCAATGAATATGGGTTCTTCTACTGTTCTTTTGTGAATGATAATCGCCGCGTTCGAATCCCTGTTACCATGGAATTGAAATTAAACGAATCCGATTTGACGAAGAACGATCAAAGGTAGGAGCGTTGAATTAATACAATAGACTAATCAACTTAAAAATTCACGTAAAAACCAATGAATATGGGTTCTTCTACTGTTCATTTGTGAATAACAAATGCCACGTTCGAATCCCTGTTACCATGGAATTGAAAATAAACAAATCCGATTTGACGATGGACGATCAAAGGTAGGAGCGTGAAATTAATACAATAGACTAAACAAATTAAAAATGCACCGAAAAACCAATGAATTTTTGCACTTCTACTGTTCATTTGTGAATGACAGTCGCCGCGTTCGAATCCCTATTACCAAGGAATTGAAAATAAACGAATCCGATTTGACGATGGACGATCAAAGGTAGGAGCGTGGAATTAATACAATAGACTAATCAACTTAAAAATGAACCTAGAAACCAATGAATTTGGGCACTTCTACTGTTCATTTGTGAATGACAATCGCCGCGTTCGAATCCCTGTTACCATGGAATTGAAAATAAACGAATCCGATTTGACGAAGGACGATCAAAGGTAGGAATGTGGAATTAATACAATAGACTAATCATATTAAAAATGCACTTAAAAACCAATGAATATGGGCACTTTTACTGTTCATTTATGAATGACAATCGCCGCGTTCGAATCCCTGTTAACATGGAATTGAAAATAAACGAATCCGATTTGACGAAGGACGATCAAAGGTAGGAGCGTGGAATTAATACAATAGACTAATCAACCTAAAAATGCACCTAAAAACCAATAAATATGGGCACTTCTACTGTTCATTTGTGAATGACAATCGCCGCGTTCGAATCCCTGTTACCATGGAATTGAAAATAAACGAAACCGATTTGACGAAGGACGATCAAAGTTAGGAGCATGGAATTAATACAATAGACTAATCAACTTAAAAATGCACCGAAAAACCAATGAATATGGGCACTTCTACTCTTTATTTCTGAATGAAAATCGCCGCGTTTGAATCCTGGTTACCATGAAATTGAAAATAAACGTAACCGATTTGACGAAGGACGATCAAAGGTTGAAGCGTGGAATTAATAAAATAGACTGAACAACTTAAAAATTCACGTAAAAACCAATGAATATTGGCACTTCTACTGTTCATTTGTGAAGGAAAATCGCCGCGTTGGAATCCTGGTTACCACGGAATTGAAGATTAACGAATCCAATTAGACGAAGAACGATCAAAGGTAGGAGCGTGAAATTAATACAATAGATTAATCAACTTAAAATTCACCTAAAAACCAATGAATATGGGCACTTCTACTGTTCATTTGTGAATGACAATCGTCGCGTTCAAATCCCTATAACCATGGAATTGAAAATAAACGAATCCGATTTGACGAAGGACGATCAAAGGTAGGAGCGTGGAATTAATACAATAGATTAATCAACTTAAAATTCACCTAAAAACCAATGAATATGGGTTCTTCTACTGTACATTTGTTAATGAAAATCGCCGCGTTCGAATCCCTGATACAATGGAATTGAAAATAAACAAATCCGATTTGACGAAGGATGATCAAAGGTAGGAGCGTGGAAATTATACAATAGACTAATCAACTTAAAAATTCACCTAAAAACCAATAAATATGGGCACTTCTACTGTTCATTTGTGAATGAAAATCGCCGCGTTCGAATCCCTGTTACCATGGAATTGAAAATAAACGCATCCGATTTGACGAAGGACGATCAAAGGTAGGAGCGTTGAATTAATACAATAGACTAACCATATTAAAAATGCACCTAAAAACCAATGAATATGGGCACTTCTACTGTTCATTTGTGAATGAAAATCGCCGCGTTCGAATCCCTGATACAATGAAATTGAAAATAAACGAATCCGATTTGACGATGGACGATCAAAGGTAGGAGCGTGGAATGAATACATTAGACTTAACAACTTAAAAATGCACCGAAAAACCAATGAATATGGGTTCTTCTACTGTTCATTTGTGAATGACAATCGCCGCGTTGGTATCCTGGTTACCATGGAATTGAAAATAAACGAATCCGATTTGACGAAGGACGATCAAAGGTAGGAGCGTGGAATTAATACAATAGACTAATCAACTAAAATATGCACCTAAAAACCAATGAATGTGGGCAATTCTACTGTTCATTTGTGAATGACAATCGCCGCGTTCGAATCCCTGTTACCATGGAATTGAAAGTAAACGAATCCGATTTGACGAAGGACGATCAAAGGTAGGAGCGTGGAATTAATACAGTAGACTAATCAACTTAAAAATGTACTCAAAAACCAATGAATATGGGTTCTTCTACTGTTCATTTGTGAATGACAATCGCCGCGTTCGAATCCCTGTTACCATGGAATTGAAAAGAAACGAATCCGATTTGACGAAGGACGATCAAAGGTAGGAGCGTGGAATTAATACAATAGACTAATTAACTTAAAAATGCACCCAAAAACCAATGAATATGGGTTCTTCTACTGTTCATTTGTGAATGAAAATCGCCGCGTTCGAATCCCTGTTACCATTGAATTGAAAATAAACGAATCCGATTTGACAAAGGACGATCAAAGGTAGGAGCGTGGAATTAATACAATAGACTAATCAACTTAAAAATGCACCTAAAAACAATTGAAATTGGGCACTTCTACTGTTCATTTGAGAATGACAATTACCACGTTCGAATCTCTTTTACCATGGAATTGAAAATAAAGGAATACGATTTGACGAAGGACGATCAAAGGTAGGAGCGTTGAATTAATACAATAGACTAATTAACTTAAAAATGACCCTAAAAACCAATGAATATGGGTTCTTTTACTGTTCATTTATGAATGACAATCGCCGCGTTCGAATCCCTGTTACCATGGTATTGAAAATAAACGAAACCGATTTGACGAAGGACGATTAAAGTTAGGAGCGTGGAATTAAAACAATAGACTAATCAACTTAAAAATGCACCGAAAAACCAATGAATATGGGCACTTCTACTCTTTATTTCTGAATGAAAATCGCCGCGTTTTAATCCTGGTTACCATGGAATTGAAAAAGAAACGTATCCGATTTGAAGAAGGACGATCAAAGGTTGAAGCGTGTAATTAATAAAATAGACTGAACAACTTAAAAATTCACGTAAAAACCAATGAATATTGGCACTTCTACTGTTCATTTGGGAAGGACAATCGCCGCGTTGGAATCCTGGTTACCACGGAATTGAAGATTAACGAATCCGATTAGACGAAGAACGATCAAAGGTAGGAGCGTGAAATTAATACAATAGATTAATCAACTTAAAATTCACCTAAAAACCAATGAATATGGGTTCTTCTACTGTTCATTTGTTAATGAAAATCGCCGCGTTCGAATCCCTGATACAATGGAATTGAAAATAAACGAATCCGATTTGACGAAGGATGATCAAAGGTAGGAGCGTGGAAATGATACAATAGACTAATACTCTTAAAAATTCACCTAAAAACCAATAAATATGGGCGTTTCTACTGTTCATTTGTGAATGAAAATCGCCGCGTTCGAATCCCTGTTACCATGGAATTGAAAATAAACGCATCCGATTTGACGAAGGACGATCAAAGGTAAGAGCGTGGAATTAATACAATAGACTAATCAACTTAAAAATACACCCAAAAACCAATGAATATGGGTTCTTCTACTGTTCTTTTGTGAATGATAATCGCCGCGTTCGAATCCCTGTTACCATGGAATTGAAAATGAACGAATGCAATTTGACGAAGGACGATCAAAGGTAGGAGCGTGGAATTATTACAATAGACTAATCAACTTAAAAGTTCACGTAAAAACCAATGAATATGGGTTCTTCTACTGTTCATTTGTGAATAACAAATGCCACGTTCGAATCCCTGTTACCATGGAATTGAAAATAAACAAATCCGATTTGACGATGGTCGATCAAAGGTAGGAGCGTGAAATTAATACAATAGACTAAACAAATTAAAAATGCACCGAAAAACCAATGAATATGGGCACTTCTACTGTTCATTTGTGAATGACCATCGCCGCATTCGAATCCCTGTTACCATGGAATTGAAAATAAACGAATCCGATTTGACGATGGACGATCAAAGGAAGGAGCGTGGAATTAATACAATAGACTAATCAACTTAAAAATGACCCTAAAAACCAATGAATATGGGTTCTTTTACTGTTCATTTTTGAATGAAAATCGCCGCGTTCGAATCCCTGTTACCATGGAATTGAAATTAAATCCGATTTGACGAAGGACAATCAAAGGTAGGAGCGTGGAACTAATACAATAGACTAATCAACTTAAAAATGAACCTAGAAACCAATGAATTTTGGCACTTCTACTGTTCATTTGTGAATGACAGTCGCCGCGTTCGAATCCCTGTTACCATGGAATTGAAAATAAACGAATCCGATTTGACGAAGGACGATCAAAGGTAGGAGCGTGGAATTAATACAATAGACTAATCAACTTAAAAATGCACCTAAAAACCAATGAATATGGGCACTTCTACAGTTCATTTGTGAATGACAATCGCCGATTTCGAATCCCTGTTACCATGGAATTGAAAATAAACGAATCCGATTTGACGAAGGACGATCCAAGGTAAGAGCGAGGAATTAATACAATAGACTAAACAACTTAAAAATGCACCTAAAAACCAATGAATATGGGCACTTCTACTGTTCATTTGTGAATGAGAATCGCCGCGTTTGAATCCCTGTTACCATGGAATTGAAAATAAACGAATCCGATTTGACGAAGGACGATCAAAGTTATGAGCGTGGAATTAATACAATAGACTAATCAACTTAAAAATTTAACCTAGAAACCAATGAATTTGGGCACTTCTACTGTTCATTTGTGAATGACAATCGCCGCGTTCGAATCCCTGTTACCATGGAATTGAAAATAAACGAATCCGATTTGACGATGGACGATCTAAGGTAGGAGCGTGGAATTAATACAATAGACTAATCAACTTAAAAATGCACATAAAAACCAATGAATATGGGCACTTCTACTGTTCATTTGTGAATGACAATCGCCGCGTTCGAATCCCTGTTACCATGGAATTGAAAATAAACAAATCCGATTTGACGATGGACGATCAAAGGTAGGAGCGTTGAATTAATACAATAGACTAATCAACTTAAAAATGCACCTAAAAACCAATGAATATGGGCACTTCTACTGTTCATTTGTGAATGAGAATCGCCGCGTTTGAATCCCTGTTACCATGGAATTGAAAATAAACGAATCCGATTTCACGAAGGAAGATCAAAGGTAGGAGCGTGGAATTAATACAATAGACTAATCAACTTAAAAATGCACGTAAAAACCAAAGAATATGGGTTCTTCTACTGTTCATTTGTGAATGACAATCGCCGCGTTCGAATCCCTGTTACCATGGAATTGAAAATAAACGAATCCGGTTTGACGATGGACGATCAAAGGTAGGAGCGTGGAATTAATACAGTAGACTTAACAACTTAAAAATGCACCGAAAAACCAATGAATATGGGTTCTTCTACTGTTCATTTGTGAATGACAATCGCCGCGTTGGTATCCTGGTTACCATGGAATTGAAAATTAACGAATCCGATTTGACGAAGGACGATCAAAGGTAGGAGCGTGGAATTAATACAATAGACTAACCATATTAAAAATGCACCTAAAAACCAATGAATATGGGTTCTTTTACTGTTCATTTGTGAATGAAAATCGCCGCGTTCGAATCCCTGTTACCATGGAATTGAAAATAAGCGCATCCGATTTGACGAAGGACGATCAAAGGTAGGAATGTGGAATTAATACAATAGACTAATCATATTAAAAATGCACTTAAAAACCAATGAATATGGGCACTTTTACTGTTCATTTATGAATGACAATCGCCGCGTTCGAATCCCTGTTAACATGGAATTGAAAATAAACGAATCCGATTTGACGAAGGACGATCAAAGGTAGGAGCGTGGAATTAATACAATAGACTAATCAACTTAAAAATGCACGTAAAAACCAATGAATATGGGTTCTTCTACTGTTCATTTGTGAATGACAATCGCCGCGTTCGAATCCCTGTTACCATGGAATTGAAAATAAACGAAACCGATTTGACGAAGGACGATCAAAGTTAGGAGCATGGAATTAATACAATAGACTAATCAACTTAAAAATGCACCGAAAAACCAATGAATATGGGCACTTCTACTCTTTATTTCTGAATGAAAATCGCCGCGTTTGAATCCTGGTTACCATGGAATTGAAAATAAACGTAACCGATTTGACCAAGGACGATCAAAGGTTGAAGCGTGGAATTAATAAAATAGACTGAACAACTTAAAAATTCACGTAAAAACCAATGAATATTGGCACTTCTACTGTTCATTTGTGAAGGAAAATCGCCGCGTTGGAATCCTGGTTACCACGGAATTGAAGATTAACGAATCCAATTAGACGAAGAACGATCAAAGGTAGGAGCGTGAAATTAATACAATAGATTAATCAACTTAAAATTCACCTAAAAACCAATGAATATGGGTTCTTCTACTGTTCATTTGTTAATGAAAATCACCGCGTTCGAATCCCTGATACAATGGAATTGAAAATAAACAAATCCGATTTGACGAAGGATGATCAAAGGTAGGAGCGTGGAAATTATACAATAGACTAATCAACTTAAAAATTCACCTAAAAACCAATAAATATGGGCACTTCTACTGTTCATTTGTGAATGAAAATCGCCGCGTTCGAATCCCTGTTACCATGGAATTGAAAATAAACGCATCCGATTTGACGAAGGACGATCACAGGTAGGAGCGTTGAATTAATACAATAGACTAACCATATTAAAAATGCACCTAAAAACCAATGAATATGGGCACTTCTACTGTTCATTTGTGAATGACAATCGTCGCGTTCAAATCCCTGTAACCATGGAATTGAAAATGAACGAATCCGATTTGACGAAGGACGATCAAAGGTAAGAGCGTGGAATTAATACAATAGACTAATCAACTTAAAAATACACCCAAAAACCAGTGAATATGGGTTCTTCTACTGTTCTTTTGTGAATGAATATCGCCGCGTTTGAATCCCTGTTACCATGGAATTGAAAATAAACAAATCCGATTTGACGATGGACGATCAAAGGTAGGAGCGTGGAATTAATACAATAGATTAATCAACTTAAAATTCACCTAAAAACCAATGAATATGGGTTCTTCTACTGTTCATTTGTTAATGAAAATCGCCGCGTTCGAATCCCTGATACAATGGAATTGAAAATAAACAAATCCGATTTGACGAAGGATGATCAAAGGTAGGAGCGTGGAAATTATACAATAGACTAATCAACTTAAAAATTCACCTAAAAACCAATAAATATGGGCACTTCTACTGTTCATTTGTGAATGAAAATCGCCGCGTTCGAATCCCTGTTACCATGGAATTGAAAATAAACGCATCCGATTTGACGAAGGACGATCAAAGGTAGGAGCGTTGAATTAATACAATAGAGTAATCAACTTAAAAATGCACCTAAAAACCAATGAATATGGGCACTTCTACTGTTCATTTGTGAATGAAAATCGCCGCGTTCGAATCCCTGATACAATGAAATTGAAAATAAACGAATCCGATTTGACGATGGACGATCAAAGGTAGGAGCGTGGAATTAATACATTAGACTTAACAACTTAAAAATGCACCGAAAAACCAATGAATATGGGTTCTTCTACTGTTCATTTGTGAATGACAATCGCCGCTTTGGTATCCTGGTTACCATGGAATTGAAAATAAACGAATCCGATTTGACGAAGGACGATCAAAGGTAGGAGCGTGGAATTAATACAATAGACTAATCAACTTAAAAATGCACCTAAAAACCAATGAATGTGGGCAATTCTACTGTTCATTTGTGAATGACAATCGCCGCGTTCGAATCCCTGTTACCATGGAATTGAAAGTAAACGAATCCGATTTGACGAAGGACGATCAAAGGTAGGAGCGTGGAATTAATACAATAGACTAATCAACTTAAAAATTCACTCAAAAACCAATGAATATGGGTTCTTCTACTGTTCATTTGTGAATGACAATCGCCGCGTTCGAATCCCTGTTACCATGGAATTGAAAAGAAACGAATCCGATTTGACGAAGGACGATCAAAGGTAGGAGCGTGGAATTAATACAATAGACTAATTAACTTAAAAATGCACCCAAAAACCAATGAATATGGGTTCTTCTACTGTTCATTTGTGAATGAAAATCGCCGCGTTCGAATCCCTGTTACCATTGAATTGAAAATAAACGAATCCGATCTGACAAAGGACGATCAAAGGTAGGAGCGTGGAATTAATACAATAGACTAATCAACTTAAAAATGCACCTAAAAACCAATGAAATTGGGCACTTCTACTGTTCATTTGAGAATGACAATTACCACGTTCGAATCTCTTTTACCATGGAATTGAAAATAAAGGAATACGATTTGACGAAGGACGATCAAAGGTAGGAGCGTTGAATTAATACAATAGACTAATTAACTTAAAAATGACCCTAAAAACCAATGAATATGGGTTCTTTTACTGTTCATTTGTGAATGAAAATCGCCGCGTTCGAATCCCTGTTACCATGGAATTGAAATTAAACGAATCCGATTTGACGAAGGACAATCAAAGGTAGGAGCGTGGAACTAATACAATAGACTAATCAACTTAAAAATGAACATAGAAACCAATGAATTTTGGCACTTCTACTGTTCATTTGTGAATGACAGTCGCCGCGTTCGAATCCCTGTAACCATGGAATTGAAAATAAACGAATCCGATTTGACGATGGACGATCAAAGGTAGGAGATTGGAATTAATACAATAGACTAATCAACTTAAAAATGCACCTAAAAACCAATGAATATGGGCACTTCTACTGTTCATTTGTGAATGACAATCGCCGATTTCGAATCCCTGATACAATGGAATTGAAAATAAACAAATCCGATTTGACGAAGGACGATCAAAGGTAGGAGCGTGGAAATTATACAATAGACTAATCAACTTAAAAATTCACCTAAAAACCAATAAATATGGGCACTTCTACTGTTCATTTGTGAATGAAAATCGCCGCGTTCGAATCCCTGTTACCATGGAATTGAAAATAAACGCATCCGATTTGACGAAGGACGATCAAAGGTAGGAGCGTTGAATTAATACAATAGACTAACCATATTAAAAATGCACCTAAAAACCAATGAATGTGGGCACTTCTACTGTTCATTTGTGAATGACAATCGTCGCGTTCAAATCCCTGTTACCCTGGAATTGAAAATAAACGAATCCGATTTGACGAAGGATGATCAAAGGTAAGAGCGTGGAATTAATACAATAGACTAATCAACTTAAAAATACACCCAAAAACCAATGAATATGGGTTCTTCTACTGTTCTTTTGTGAATGAATATCGCCGCGTTCGAATCCCTGTTACCATGGAATTGAAAATAAACAAATCCGATTTGACGATGGACGATCAAAGGTAGGAGCGTGGAATTAATACAATAGATTAATCAAACTTAAAATTCACCTAAAAACCAATGATATGGGTCTTCTACTGTTCATTTGTTAATGAAAATCGCCGCGTTTGAATCCCTGATACAATGAAATTGAAAATAAACGAATCCGATTTGACGAAGAACGATCAAAGGTAGGAGCGTGGAATTAATACAATAGACAAATCAACTTAAAAATGCACCAAAAACCAATGAATATGGGTTCTTCTACTGTTCATTTGTGAATGACAATCGCCGCGTTCGAATCCCTGTTACCATGGAATTGAAAATAAACGAATCCGATTTGACGAAGGACGATCAAAGGTAGGAGCGTGGAATTAATACAATAGACTAATCAACTTAAAAATGCACCTTAAAACCAATGAATGTGGGCAATTCTACTGTTCATTTGTGAATGACAATCGCCGCGTTCGAATCCCTGTTACCATGGAATTGAAAGTAAACGAATCCGATTTGACGAAGGACGATCAAAGGTAGGAGCGTGGAATTAATACAATAGACTAATCAACTTAAAAATGCACTCAAAAACCAATGAATATGGTTCTTCTACTGTTCATTTGTGAATGACAATCGCCGCGTTCGAATCCCTGTTACCATGGAATTGAAAAGAAACGAATCCGATAGGACGAAGGACCATCAAAAGGTAGGAGCGTGGAATAATACAATAGACTAATCAACTTAAAAATGCACTCAAAAACCAATGAATATGGGTTCTTCTACTGTTCATTTGTGAATGAAAATCGCCGCGTTCGAATCCCTGTTACCATGGAATTGAAATTAAACGAATCCGATTTGACGAAGGACAATCAAAGGTAGGAGCGTGGAACTAATACAATAGACTAATCAACTTAAAAATGAACCTAGAAACCAATGAATTTTGGCACTTCTACTGTTCATTTGTGAATGACAGTCGCCGCGTTCGAATCCCTGTTACCATGGAATTGAAAATAAACGAATCCGATTTGACGAAGGACGATCAAAGGTAGGAGCGTGGAATTAATACAATAGACTAATCAACTTAAAAATGCACCTAAAAACCAATGATATGGGCACTTCTACAGTTCATTTGTGAATGACAATCGCCGATTTCGAATCCCTGTTACCATGGAATTGAAAATAAACGAATCCGATTTGACGAAGGACGATCCAAGGTAAGAGCGAGGAATTAATACAATAGACTAAACAACTTAAAAATGCACCTAAAAACCAATGAATATGGGCACTTCTACTGTTCATTTGTGAATGAGAATCGCCGCGTTTGAATCCCTGTTACCATGGAATTGAAAATAAACGAATCCGATTTGACGAAGGACGATCAAAGTTATGAGCGTGGAATTAATACAATAGACTAATCAACTTAAAAATGCACCTAAAAACCAATGAATATGGGCCCTTCTACTGTTCATTTGTGAATGACAATCGCCGCGTTCGAATCCCTGTTACCATGGAATTGAAAATAAACTAATCCGATTTGACGAAGGACGATCAAAGGTAGGAATGTGGAATTTATACAATAGACTAATCATATTAAAAATGCACTTAAAAACAAATGAATATGGGCGCTTCTACTGTTCATTTATGAATGACAATCGCCGCGTTCGAATCCCTGTTACCATGGTATTGAAAATAAACGAAACCGATTTGACGAAGGACGATCAAGTTAGGAGCGTGGAATTAAAACAATAGACTAATCAACTTAAAAATGCACCGATAAACCAATGAATATGGGCACTTCTACTCTTTATTTCTGAATGAAAATCGCCGCGTTTGAATCCTGGTTACCATGGAATTGAAAATAAACGTAACCGATTTGACGAAGGACGATCAAAGGTTGAAGCACGGAATTAATAAAATAGACTGAACAACTTAAAAATTCACGTAAAAAACCAATGAATATTGGCACTGTCTACTGTTCATTTGTGAAGGAAAATCGCCGCGTTGGAATCCTGGTTACCACGGAATTGAAGATTAACGAATCCAATTAGACGAAGGACGATCAAAGGTAGGAGCGTGAAATTAATACAATAGATTAATCAACTTAAAATTCACCTAAAAACCAATGAATATGGGTTCTTCTTCTGTTCATTTGTTAATGAAAATCACCGCGTTCGAATCCCTGATACAATGGAATTGAAAATAAACAAATCCGATTTGACGAAGATGATCAAAGGTAGGAGCGTGAAATTATACAATAGACTAATCAACTTAAAAATTCACCTAAAAATCAATAAATATGGGCACTTCTACTGTTCATTTGTGAATGAAAATCGCCGCGTTCGAATCCCTGTTACCATGGAATTGAAAATAAACGCATCCGATTTGACGAAGGACGATCAAAGGTAGGAGCGTTGAATTAATACAATAGACTAACCATATTAAAAATGCACCTAAAAACCAATGAATATGGGCACTTCTACTGTTCATTTGTGAATGACAATCGTCGCGTTCAAATCCCTGTTACCATGGAATTGAAAATAACGAATCCGATTTGACGAAGGACGATCAAAGGTAAGAGCGTGGAATTAATACAATAGACTAATCAACTTAAAAATACACCCAAAACCAATGAATTTGGGTTCTTCTACTGTTCTTTTGTGAATGAATATCGCCGCGTTCGAATCCCTGTTACCATGGAATTGAAAATAAACAAATCCGATTTGACGATGGACGATCAAAGGTAGGAGCGTGGAATTAATACAATAGATTAATCAACTTAAAATTCACCTAAAAACCTATGAATATGGGTTCTTCTACTGTTCATTTGTTAATGAAAATCGCCGCGTTTGAATCCCTGATACAATGAAATTGAAAATAAACGAATCCGATTTGACGAAGATCGATCAAAGGGTAGGAGCGTGGAATTAATACAATAGACTAATCAACTTAAAAATGCACCACAAAAACCAATGAATATGGGTTCTTCTACTGTTCATTTGTGAATGACAATCGCCGCGTTCGAATCCCTGTTACCATGGAATTGAAAATAAACGAATCCGATTTGACGAAGGACGATCAAAAGGTAGGAGCGTGAATTAATACAATAGACTAATCAACCAAAAAATGCACCTAAAAACCAATGAATGTGGGCAATTCTACTGTTCATTTGTGAATGACAATCGCCGCGTTCGAATCCCTGTTACCATGGAATTGAAAGTAAAACGAATCCGATTTGACGAAGGACGATCAAAGGTAGGAGCGTGGAATTAATACAATAGACTAATCAACTTAAAAATGCACTCAAAAACCAATGAATATGGGTTCTTCTACTGTTCATTGTGTGAATGACAATCGCCGCGTTCGAATCCCTGTTACCATGGAATTGAAAAGAAACGAATCCGATTTGAAGAAGGACGATCAAAGGTAGGAGCGTGGAATTAATACAATAGACTAATCAACTTAAAAATGCACCCAAAAACCAATGAATATGGGTTCTTCTACTGTTCATTTGTGAATGAAAATCGCCGCGTTCGAATCCCTGTTACCATGAATTGAAAATAAACGAATCCGATTTGACAAAGGACGATCAAAGGTAGGAACGTGGAATTAATACAATAGACTAATCAACTTAAAAATACACCTAAAAACCAATGAAATTGGGCACTTCTACTGTTCATTTGTGAATGACAATTACCACTTTCGAATCCCTTTTACCATGGAATTGAAAATAAAGGAATACGATTTGACGAAGGACGATCAAAGGTAGGAGCGTTGAATTAATACAATAGACTAATCAACTTAAAAATGACCCTAAAAACCAATGAATATGGGTTCTTTTACTGTTCATTTGTGAATGAAAATCGCCCCGTTCGAATCCCTGTTACCATGGAATTGAAATTAAACGAATCCGATTTGACGAAGGATAATCAAAGGTAGGAGCGTGGAACTAATACAATAGACTAATCAACTTAAAAATGAACCTAGAAACCAATGAATTTGGCAACTTCTACTGTTCATTTGTGAATGACAGTCGCCGCGTTCGAATCCCTGTTACCATGGAATTGAAAATAAACGAATCCGATTTGACGATGGACGATCAAAGGTAGGAGCGTGGAATTAATACAATAGACTAATCACTTACAAATGAACCTAGAAACCAATGAATTTGGGCACTTCTACTGTTCATTTGTGAATGACAATCGCCGCGTTCGAATCCCTGTTACCATGGAATTGAAAATAAACGAATCCGATTTGACGATGGACGATCAAAGGTAGGAGCGTGGAATTAATACAATAGACTAATCAACTTAAAAATGCACATAAAAACCAATGAATATGGGCACTTCTACTGTTCATTTGTGAATGACAATCGCCGCGTTCGAATCCCTGTTACCATGGAATTGAAAATAAACAAATCCGATTTGACGATGGACGATCAAAGGTAGGAGCGTTGAATTAATACAATAGACTAATCAACTTAAAAATGCACCTAAAAACCAATGAATATGGGCACTTCTACTGTTCATTTGTGAATGAGAATCGCCGCGTTTGAATCCCTGTTACCATGGAATTGAAAATAAACGAACCCGATTTGACGAAGGAAGATCAAAGGTAGGAGCGTGGAATTAATACAATAGACTAATCAACTTAAAAATGCACGTAAAAACCAATGAATATGGGTTCTTCTACTGTTCATTTGTGAATGACAATCGCCGCGTTCGAATCCCTGTTGCCATGGAATTGAAAATAAACGAATCCGATTTGACGATGGACGATCAAAGGTAGGAGCGTGGAATTAATACAATAGACCAATCAACTTAAAAATGCACCTAAAAACCAATGAATATGGGCACTTCTACTGTTCATTTGTGAATGACAATCGCCGATTTCGAATCCCTGTTACCATGGAATTGAAAATAAACGAATCCGATTTGACGAAGGACGATCCAAGGTAAGAGCGAGGAATTAATACAATAGACTAAACAACTTAAAAATGCACCTAAAAACCAATGAATATGGGCACTTCTACTGTTCATTTGTGAATGAGAATCGCCGCGTTTGAATCCCTGTTACCATGGTATTGAAAATAATTGAATCCGATTTGACGAAGGACGATCAAAGTTATGAGCGTGGAATTAATACAATAGACTAATACTTAAAAATGCACCTAAAAACCAATGAATATGGGCCCTTCTACTGTTCATTTGTGAATGACAATCGCCGCGTTCGAATTCCTGTTACCATGGAATTGAAAATAAACTAATCCGATTTGACGAAGGACGATTAAAGGTAGGAATGTGGAATTAATACAATAGACTAATCATATTAAAAATACACTTAAAAACAAATAAATATGGGCGCTTCTACTGTTCATTTATGAATGACAATCGTCGCGTTCGAATACCTGTTACCATGGTATTGAAAATAAACGAAACCGATTTGACGAAGGACGATCAAAGTTAGGAGCGTGGAATTAAAACAATAGACTAATCAACTTAAAAATGCACCGAAAAACCAATGAATATGGGCACTTCTACTCTTTATTTCTGAATGAAAATCGCCGCGTTTGAATCCTGGTTACCATGGAATTGAAAATAAACGTAACCGATTTGACGAAGGACGATCAAAGGTTGAAGCGTGGAATTAATAAAATAGACTGAACAACTTAAAAATTCACGTAAAAACCAATGAATATTTGCACTTCTACTGTTCATTTGTGAAGGAAAATCGCCGCGTTGGAATCCTGGTTACCACGGAATTGAAGATTAACGAATCCAATTAGACGAAGAACGATCAAAGGTAGGAGCGTGAAATTAATACAATAGATTAATCAACTTAAAATTCACCTAAAAACCAATGAATATGGGTTCTTCTACTGTTCATTTGTTAATGAAAATCGCCGCGTTCGAATCCCTGATACAATGGAATTGAAAATAAACAAATCCGATTTGACGAAGGATGATCAAAGGTAGGAGCGTGGAAATTATACAATAGACTAATCAACTTAAAAATTCACCTAAAAACCAATAAATATGGGCACTTCTACTGTTCATTTGTGAATGAAAATCGCCGCGTTCGAATCCCTGTTACCATGGAATTGAAAATAAACGCATCCGATTTGACGAAGGACGATCAAAGGTAGGAGGGTTGAATTAATACAATAGACTAACCATATTAAAAATGCACCTAAAAACCAATGAATATGGGCACTTCTACTGTTCATTTGTGAATGACAATCGTCGCGTTCAAATCCCTGTTACCATGGAATTGAAAATAAACGAATCCGATTTGACGAAGGACGATCAAAGGTAAGAGCGTGGAATTAATACAATAGACTAATCAACTTAAAAATACACCCAAAAACCAATGAATATGGGTTCTTCTACTGTTCTTTTGTGAATGAATATCGCCGCGTTCGAATCCCTGTTACCATGGAATTGAAAATAAACAAATCCGATTTGACGATGGACGATCAAAGGTAGGAGCGTGGAATTAATACAATAGATTAATCAACTTAAAATTCACCTAAAAACCAATGAATATGGGTTCTTCTACTGTTCATTTGTTATTGAAAATCGCCGCGTTTGAATCCCTGATACAATGAAATTGAAAATAAACGAATCCGATTTGACGAAGAACGATCAAAAGTAGGAGCGTGGAATTAATACAATAGACTAATCAACTTAAAAATGCACCCAAAAACCAATGAATATGGGTTCTTCTACTGTTCATTTGTGAATGACAATCGCCGCGTTCGAATCCCTGTTACCATGGAATTGAAAATAAACTAATCCGATTTGACGAAGGACGATCAAAGGTAGGAGCGTGGAATTAATACAATAGACTAATCAACTTAAAAATGCACCTAAAAACCAATGAATGTGGGTAATTCTACTGTTCATTTGTGAATGACAATCGCCGCGTTCGAATCCCTGTTACCATGGAATTGAAAGTAAACGAATCCGATTTGACGAAGGACGATCAAAGGAAGGAGCGTGGAATTAATACAATAGACTAATCAACTTAAAAATGCACTCAAAAACCAATGAATATGGGTTCTTCTACTGTTCATTTGTGAATGACAATCGCCGCGTTCGAATCCCTGTTACCATGGAATTGAAAAGAAACGAATCCGATTTGACGAAGGACGATCAAAGGTAGGAGCGTGGAATTAATACAATAGACTAATCAACTTAAAAATGCACCCAAAAACCAATGAATATGGGTTCTTCTACTGTTCATTTGTGAATGAAAATCGCCGCGTTCGAATCCTTGTTACCATGGAATTGAAAATAAACGAATCCGATTTGACGATGGACGATCAAAGGTAGGAGCGTGGAATTAATACAATAGACTAATCAACTTAAAAATGAACCTAGAAACCAATGAATTTGGGCACTTCTACTGTTCATTTGTGAATGACAATCGCCGCGTTCGAATCCCTGTTACCATGGAATTGAAAATAAAGGAATCCGATTTGACGATGGACGATAAAGGTAGGAGCGTGGAATTAATACAATAGACTATTCAACTTAAAAATGCACATAAAAACCAATGAATATGGGCACTTCTACTGTTCATTTGAAATGACAATCGCCGCGTTCGAATCCCTGTTACCATGGAATTGAAAATAAACAAATCCGATTTGACGATGGACGATCAAAGGTAGGAGCGTTGAATTAATACAATAGACTAATCAACTTAAAAATGCACCTAAAAACCAATGAATATGGGCACTTCTACTGTTCATTTGTGAATGAGAATCGCCGCGTTTGAATCCCTGTTACTATGGAATTGAAAATAAACGATTCCGATTTGACGAAGGAAGATCAAAGGTAGGAGCGTGGAATTAATACAATAGACTAATCAACTTAAAAATGCACGTAAAAACCAATGAATATGGGTTCTTCTACTGTTCATTTGTGAATGACAATCGCCGCGTTCGAATCCCTGTTGCCATGGAATTGAAAATAAACGAATCCGATTTGACGATGGACGATCAAAGGTAGGAGCGTGGAATTAATACAATAGACCAATCAACTTAAAAATGCACCTAAAAACCAATGAATATGGGCACTTCTACTGTTCATTTGTGAATGACAATCACCGATTTCGAATCCCTGTTACCATGGAATTGAAAATAAACGAATCCGATTTGACGAAGGACGATCCAAGGTTAGAGCGAGGAATTAATACAATAGACTAAACAACTTAAAAATGCACCTAAAAACCAATGAATATGGGCACTTCTACTGTTCATTTGTGAATGAGAATCGCCGCGTTTGAATCCCTGTTACCATGGTATTGAAAATAAACGAATCCGATTTGACGAAGGACGATCAAAGTTATGAGCGTGGAATTAATACAATAGACTAATCAACTTAAAAATGCACCTAAAAACCAATGAATATGGGCCCTTCTACTGTTCATTTGTGAATGACAATCGCCGCGTTCGAATCCCTGTTACCATGGAATTGAAAATAAACTAATCCGATTTGACGAAGGACGATTAAAGGTAGGAATGTGGAATTAATACAATAGACTAATCATATTAAAAATGCACTTAAAAACAAATAAATATGGGCGCTTCTACTGTTCATTTATGAATGACAATCGTCGCGTTCGAATACCTGTTACCATGGTATTGAAAATAAACGAAACCGATTTGACGAAGGACGATCAAAGTTAGGAGCGTGGAATTAAAACAATAGACTAATCAACTTAAAAATGCACCGAAAAACCAATGAATATAGGCACTTCTACTCTTTATTTCTGAATGAAAATCGCCGCGTTTGAATCCTGGTTACCATGGAATTGAAAATAAACGTAACCGATTTGACGAAGGACGATCAAAGGTTGAAGCGTGGAATTAATAAAATAGACTGAACAACTTAAAAATTCACGTAAAAACCAATGAATATTTGCACTTCTACTGTTCATTTGTGAAGGAAAATCGCCGCGTTGGAATCCTGGTTACCACGGAATTGAAGATTAACGAATCCAATTAGACGAAGAACGATCAAAGGTAGGAGCGTGAAATTAATACAATAGATTAATCAACTTAAAATTCACCTAAAAACCAATGAATATGGGTTCTTCTACTGTTCATTTGTTAATGAAAATCGCCGCGTTCGAATCCCTGATACAATGGAATTGAAAATAAACAAATCCGATTTGACGAAGGATGATCAAAGGTAGGAGCGTGGAAATTATACAATAGACTAATCAACTTAAAAATTCACCTAAAAACCAATAAATATGGGCACTTCTACTGTTCATTTGTGAATGAAAATCGCCGCGTTCGAATCCCTGTTACCATGGAATTGAAATAAACGCATCCGATTTGACGAAGGACGATCAAAGGTAGGAGCGTTGAATTAATACAATAGACTAACCATATTAAAAATGCACCTAAAAACCAATGAATATGGGCACTTCTACTGTTCATTTGTGAATGACAATCGTCGCGTTCAAATCCCTGTTACCATGGAATTGAAAATAAACGAATCCGATTTGACGAAGGACGATCAAAGGTAAGAGCGTGGAATTAATACAATAGACTAATCAACTTAAAAATACACCCAAAAACCAATGAATATGGGTTCTTCTACTGTTCTTTTGTGAATGAATATCGCCGCGTTCGAATCCCTGTTACCATGGAATTGAAAATAAACAAATCCGATTTGACGATGGACGATCAAAGGTAGGAGCGTGGAATTAATACAATAGATTAATCAACTTAAAATTCACCTAAAAACCAATGAATATGGGTTCTTCTACTGTTCATTTGTTAATGAAAATCGCCGCGTTTGAATCCCTGATACAATGAAATTGAAAATAAACGAATCCGATTTGACGAAGAACGATCAAAGGTAGGAGCGTGGAATTAATACAATAGACTAATCAACTTAAAAATGCACCCAAAAACCAATGAATATGGGTTCTTCTACTGTTCATTTGTGAATGACAATCGCCGCGTTCGAATCCCTGTTACCATGGAATTGAAAATAAACGAATCCGATTTGACGAAGGACGATCAAAGGTAGGAGCGTGGAATTAATACAATAGACTAATCAACTTAAAAATGCACCTAAAAACCAATGAATGTGGGTAATTCTACTGTTCATTTGTGAATGACAATCGCCGCGTTCGAATCCCTGTTACCATGGAATTGAAAGTAAACGAATCCGATTTGACGAAGGACGATCAAAGGTAGGAGCGTGGAATTAATACAATAGACTAATCAACTTAAAAATGCATTCAAAAACCAATGAATATGGGTTCTTCTACTGTTCATTTGTGAATGACAATCGCCGCGTTCGAATCCCTGTTACCATGGAATTGAAAAGAAACGAATCCGATTTGACGAAGGACGATCAAAGGTAGGAGCGTGGAATTAATACAATAGACTAATCAACTTAGAAATGCACCCAAAAACCAATGAATATGGGTTCTTCTACTGTTCATTTGTGAATGAAAATCGCCGCGTTCGAATCCCTGTTACCATTGAATTGAAAATAAACGAATCCGATTTGACAAAGGACGATCAAAGGTAGGAGCGTGGAATTAATACAATAGACTAATCAACTTAAAAATGCACCGAAAAACCAATGAATATGGGCACTTCTACTCTTTATTTCTGAATGAAAATCGCCGCGTTTGAATCCTTGTTACCATAGAATTGAAAATAAACGTATCCGATTTGACGAAGGACGATCAAAGGTTGAAGCGTAGAATTAATAAAATAGACTGAACAACTTAAAAATGCACGTAAAAACCAATGAATATTGGCACTTCTACTGTTCATTTCTGAAGGAAACTCGCCGCGTTGGAATCCTGGTTACCATGGAATTGAAAATTAACGAATCTGATTTGAAGAAGGAAGATGAAAAGTAGCTGCGTGGAAATAATACATTAGACTTAACAACTTAAAAATGCACCGAAAAACAAATGAATATGGGTTCTTTTCCTGTTCATTTGTGAATGACAATCGCCGCGTTCGAATCCCTGTTACCATGGAATTGAAAATAAACGCATCCGATTTGACGAAGGACGATCAAAGGTAGGAGCGTGGAATTAATACAATAGACTAACCATATTAAAAATGCACCTAAAAACCAATGAATATGGGCACTTTTAATCTTTATTTCTGAATGAAAATCGCCGCGTTCGAATCCCTGTTACCATGGAATTGAAAATAAACGAATCCGATTTGACAAAGGACGATCAAAGGTAGGAGCGTAGAATTAATACAATTGACTAATCAACTTAAAAATGAACCTAGAATCCAATGAATGTGGGTAATTCTACTGTTCATTTGTGAATGACAATCGCCGCGTTCAAATCCCTGTTACCATGGATTTGAAAGTAAACGAATCCGATTTGACGAAGGACGATCAAAGGTAGGAGCGTGGAATTAATACAATAGACTAATCAACTTAAAAATGCACCCAAAAAACCAATGAATATGGGTTCTTCTACTGTTCATTTGTGAATGAAAATCGCCGCGTTCGAATCCCTGTTACCATGGAATTGAAAATAAACGAATCCGATTTGACGATGGACGATCAAAGGTAGGAGCGTGGAATTAATACAATAGACTAATCAACTTAAAAATGAACCTAGAAACCAATGAATTTGGGAATTCTACTGTTCATTTGTGAATGACAATCGCCGCGTTCGAATCCCTGTTACCATGGAATTGAAAATAAAGGAATCCGATTTGACGATGGACGATCAAAGGTAGGAGCGTGGAATTAATACAATAGACTAATCAACTTAAAAATGCACATAAAAACCAATGAATATGGGCACTTCTACTGTTCATTTGAAATGACAATCGCCGCGTTCGAATCCCTGTTACCATGGAATTGAAAATAAACAAATCCGATTTGACGATGGACGATCAAAGGTAGGAGCGTTGAATTAATACAATAGACTAATCAACTTAAAAATGCACCTAAAAACCAATGAATATGGGCACTTCTACTGTTCATTTGTGAATGAGAATCGCCGCGTTTGAATCCCTGTTACCATGGAATTGAAAATAAACGAATCCGATTTGACGAAGGAAGATCAAAGGTAGGAGCGTGGAATTAATACAATAGACTAATCAACTTAAAAATGCACGTAAAAACCAATGAATATGGGTTCTTCTACTGTTCATTTGTGAATGACAATCGCCGCGTTCGAATCCCTATTGCCATGGAATTGAAAATAAACGAATCCGATTTGACGATGGACGATCAAAGGTAGGAGCGTGGAATTAATACAATAGACCAATCAACTTAAAAATGCACCTAAAAACCAATGAATATGGGCACTTCTACAGTTCATTTGTGAATGACAATCGCCGATTTCGAATCCCTGTTACCATGGAATTGAAAATAAACGAATCCGATTTGACGAAGGACGATCCAAGGTAAGAGAGAGGAATTAATACAATAGACTAAACAACTTAAAAATGCACCTAAAAACCAATGAATATGGGCACTTCTACTGTTCATTTGTGAATGAGAATCGCCGCGTTTGAATCCCTGTTACCATGGTATTGAAAACAAACGAATCCGATTTGACGAAGGACGATCAAAGTTAGGAGCGTGGAATTAAAACAATAGACTAACCAACTTAAAAATGGACCGAAAAACCAATGAATATGGGCACTTCTACTCTTTATTTCTGAATGAAAATCGCCGCGTTTGAATCCTGGTTACCATGGAATTGAAAATAAACGTAACCGATTTGACGAAGGACGATCAAAGGTTGAAGCGTGGAATTAATAAAATAGACTGAACAATTTAAAAATTCACGTAAAAACCAATGAATATTTGCACTTCTACTGTTCATTTGTGAAGGAAAATCGCCGCGTTGGAATCCTGGTTACCACGGAATTGAAGATTAACGAATCCAATTAGACGAAGAACGATCAAAGGTAGGAGCGTGAAATTAATACAATAGATTAATCAACTTAAAATTCACCTAAAAACCAATGAATATGGGTTCTTCTACTGTTCATTTGTTAATGAAAATCGCCGCGTTCGAATCCCTGATACAATGGAATTGAAAATAAACAAATCCGATTTGACGAAGAATGATCAAAGGTAGGAGCGTGGAAATTATACAATAGACTAATCAACTTAAAAATTCACCTAAAAACCAATAAATATGGGCACTTCTACTGTTCATTTGTGAATGAAAATCGCCGCGTTCGAATCCCTGTTACCATGGAATTGAAAATAAACGCATCCGATTTGACGAAGGACGATCAAAGGTAGGAGCGTTGAATTAATACAATAGACTAACCATATTAAAAATGCACCTAAAAACCAATGAATATGGGCACTTCTACTGTTCATTTGTGAATGACAATCGTCGCGTTCAAATCCCTGTTACCATGGAATTGAAAATAAACGAATCCGATTTGACGAAGGACGATCAAAGGTAAGAGCGTGGAATTAATACAATAGACTAATCAACTTAAAAATACACCCAAAAACCAATGAATATGGGTTCTTCTACTGTTCTTTTGTGAATGAATATCGCCGCGTTCGAATCCCTGTTACCATGGAATTGAAAATAAACAAATCCGATTTGACGATGGACGATCAAAGGTAGGAGCGTGGAATTAATACAATAGATTAATCAACTTAAAATTCACCTAAAAACCAATGAATATGGGTTCTTCTACTGTTCATTTGTTAATGAAAATCGCCGCGTTTGAATCCCTGATACAATGAAATTGAAAATAAACGAATCCGATTTGACGAAGAACGATCAAAGGTAGGAGCGTGGAATTAATACAATAGACTAATCAACGTAAAAATGCACCCAAAAACCAATGAATATGGGTTCTTCTACTGTTCATTTGTGAATGACAATCGCCGCGTTCAAATCCCTGTTACCATGGAATTGAAAATAAACGAATCCGATTTGACGAAGGACGATCAAAGGTAGGAGCGTGGAATTAATACAATAGACTAATCAACTTAAAAATGCACCTAAAAACCAATGAATGTGGGTAATTCTACTGTTCATTTGTGAATGACAATCGCCGCGTTCGAATCCCTGTTACCATGGAATTGAAAGTAAACGAATCCGATTTGACGAAGGACGATCAAAGGTAGGAGCGTGGAATTAATACAATAGACTAATCAACTTAAAAATGCACTCAAAAACCAATGAATATGGGTTCTTCTACTGTTCATTTGTGAATGACAATCGCCGCGTTCGAATCCCTGTTACCATGGAATTGAAAAGAAACGAATCCGATTTGACGAAGGACGATCAAAGGTAGGAGCGTGGAATTAATACAATAGACTAATCAACTTAGAAATGCACCCAAAAACCAATGAATATGGGTTCTTCTACTGTTCATTTGTGAATGAAAATCGCCGCGTTCGAATCCCTGTTACCATTGAATTGAAAATAACCGAATCCGATTTGACAAAGGACGATCAAAGGTAGGAGCGTGGAATTAATACAATAGACTAATCAACTTAAAAATGCACCTAAAAACCAATGAAATTGGGCACTTCTACTGTTCATTTGTGAATGACAATCGCCGCGTTCGAATCCATGTTACCATGGAATTGAAAATAAACGAATCCGATTTAACGAAGAACGATTAAAGATAGGAGCGTGGAATTAATACAATAGACTAACCATATTAAAAATGCACCTAAAAACCAATGAATATGGGCACTTCTACTGTTCATTTATGAATGACAATCGCCGCGTTCAAATCCCTGTTACAATGGAATTGAAAATAAACGAAACCGATTTGACGAAGGACGATCAAAGTTAGGAGCGTGGAATTAAAACAATAGACTAATCAACTTAAAAATGCACCGAAAAACCAATGAATATGGGCACTTCTACTCTTTATTTCTGAATGAAAATCGCCGCGTTTGAATCCTTGTTACCATAGAATTGAAAATAAACGTATCCGATTTGACGAAGGACGATCAAAGGTTGAAGCGTAGAATTAATAAAATAGACTGAACAACTTAAAAATGCACGTAAAAACCAATGAATATTGGCACTTCTACTGTTCATTTCTGAAGGAAACTCGCCGCGTTGGAATCCTGGTTACCATGGAATTGAAAATTAACGAATCTGATTTGACGAAGGAAGATGAAAAGTAGCTGCGTGGAAATAATACATTAGACTTAACAACTTAAAAATTCACGTAAAAACCAATGAATATGGGCATTTCTACTGTTCATTTGTGAATGACAATCGCCGCGTTCGAATCCATGTTACCATGGAATTGAAAATAAACGAATCCGATTTAACGAAGAACGATTAAAGATAGGAGCGTGGAATTAATACAATAGACTAACCATATTAAAAATGCACCTAAAAACCAATGAATATGGGCACTTCTACTGTTCATTTGTGAATGACAATCGCCGCGTTCAAATCCCTGTTACCATGGAATTGAAAATAAACGAAACCGATTTGACGAAGGACGATCAAAGTTAGGAGCGTGGAATTAATACAATAGACTAATCAACTTAAAAATGCACCGAAAAACCAATGAATATGGGCACTTCTACTCTTTATTTATGAATGAAAATCGCCGCGTTTGAATCCTGGTTACCATGGAATTGAAAATAAACGTATCCGATTTGACGAAGGACGATCAAAGGTTGAAGCGTAGAATTAATAAAATAGACTGAACAATTTAAAAATGCACGTAAAAACCAATGAATATTGGCACTTCTACTGTTCATTTGTGAAGGAAAATCGCCGCGTTGGAATCCTGGTTACCATGGAATTGAAAATTAACGAATCTGATTTGACGAAGGAAGATCAAAGGTAGCTGCGTGGAATTAATACATTAGACTAATCAACTTAAAAATGCATTAAAAAACCAATGAAATTGGGCACTTCTACTGTTCATTTGTGAATGACAATCGCCGAGTTCAAATCCCTGTTACCATAATATTGAAAATAAACGAATCATATTTAATGAAGAACGATTTAAGATAGGAGCGTGGAATTAATACAATAGACTAATCAACTTAAAAATGCACCGAAAAACCAATGAATATGGGCACTTCTACTCTTTATTTCTGAATGAAAATCGCCGCGTTTGAATCCTGGTTACCATGGTATTGAAAATAAACGTATCCGATTTGACGAAGGACGATCAAAGAATGAAGCTTAAAATTAATAAAATAGACTGAACAACTTAAAAATGCACGTAAAAACCAATGAATATTGGCACTTCTACTGTTCATTTGTGAAGGAAAATCGCCGCGTTGGATTCCTGGTTACCATGGAATTGAAAATTAACGAATCTGATTTGACGAAGGAAGATCAAAGGTAGCTGCGTGGAATTAATACATTAGACTTAACAACTTAAAATTGCACCGAAAAACAAATGAATATAGGTTCTTCTTCTGTTCATTTGTGAATGACAATCGCCGCGTTCGAATCCCTGTTACCCTGGAATTGAAAATAGACGAATCCGATTTGACGAAGGGCCATCAAAGGTAGGAGCGTAGAATTAATACAGTAGACTAATTAACTTAAAAATGCACCGAAAAACCAATGAATATGGGCACTTCTACCGTTCATTTGTGAATGATAAATCGCCGCGTTCAAATCCCTGTTACCATGGAATTGAAAATAAACGAATCCGATTTGACGAAGGACGATCAAAGGTAGGAGCGTTGAATTAATACAATAGACTAATCAACTTAAAAATGACCCTAAAAACCAATGAATATGGGTTCTTTTACTGTTCATTTGTGAATGAAAATCGCCGCGTTCGAATCCCTGTTACCATGGAATTGAAATTAAACGAATCCGATTTGACAAAGAACAATCAAAGGTAGGAGCGTGGAATTAATACAATAGACTAATCAACTTAAAAATGAACCTAGAAACAAATGAATTTGGGCACTTCTACTATTCATTTGTGAATGACAATCGCCGCGTTCGAATCCCTGTTACCATGGAATTAAAAATAAACGAATCCGATTTGACGATGGACGATCAAAGGTAGGAGCGTGGAATTAATACAATAGACTAATCAACTTAAAAATGCACAAAAAAACCAATGAATATGGGCACTTCTACTGTTCATTTGTGAATGACAATCGCCGCGTTCGAATCCCTGTTACCATGGAATTGAAAATAAACGACTCCGATTTGACGAAGGACGATCAAAGGTATGAACGTGGAAGTAATACAATAGACTAATCAACTTAAAAATGCCCCTAAAAACCAATGAATTTGGGCACTTCTACTGTTCATTTGTGAATGACAATCGCCGCGTTCGAATCCCAGTTACCATGGAATTGAAAATAAACGAATCCGATTTGACGATGGACGATCAAAGGTAAGAGCGTGGAATTAATACAATAGACTAAACAACTTAAAAATGCACCTAAAAACCAATGAATAATGGCACTTCTACTGTTCATTTGTGAATGACAATCGCCGCGTTCGAATCCCTGTTAACATGGAATTGAAAATAAACGAATCCGATTTGACGAAGGACGATCAAAGGTAGGAGCGTAGAATTAATACAATAGACTAATCAACTTATAAATGCACCTAAAAACCAATGAATATGGGCACTTCTACTGTTAATTTGTGAATGACAATCGCCGCGTTCGAATCCCTGTTACCATGGAATTGAAAATAAACGAATCCGATTTGACGAAGGACGATCAAAGGTATGAGCGTGGAATTAATACAATAGACTAATCAACTTAAAAATGCACCTAAAAACCAATGAATTTGGGCCCTTCTACTGTGCATTTGTGAATGACAATCGCCGCGTTCGAATCCCTGTTACCATGGAATTGAAAATAAACGAATCCGATATGACGAAGGACGATCAATGGTAGGAGCGTGGAATTATTACAATAGACTAATCATATTAAAAATGCACTTAAAAACCAATGAATATGGGCACTTCTACTGTTCATTTATGAATGAAAATCGCCGCGTTCGAATCCCTGTTACCATGGAATTGAAAATAAACGAATCCGATTTGACGAAGGACGATCAAAGGTAGGAGCGTGGAATTATTACAATACACTAATCAACTTAAAATTGCACGTAAAAACCAATGAATATGGGTTCTTCTACTGTTCATTTGTGAATGACAATCGCCGCGTTCGAATCCCTGTTACCATGGAATTGAAAATAATCGAATCCGATTTGACGAAGAACGATCAAAGGTAGGAGCGTGGAATTAATACAATAGACTAATCAACTTAAAAATGCACCTAAAAACCAAGGAATATGGGTTCTTATACTGTTCATTTGTGAATGACAATCGCCGCATTCGAATCCCTGTTACCATGGAATTGAAAAGAAACGAATCCGATTTGACGAAGGACGATCAAAGGTAGGAGTGTGGAATTAATACAATAGACTAATCAAATTAAAAATGCTCCTAAAAACCAATGAAATTGGGCACTTCTACTGTTCATTTGTGAATGACAATCGCCGCGTTCGAATCCCTGTTACCATGGAATTGAAAATAAACGAATCCGATTTAACGAAGAACGATTAAAGATAGGACCGTGGAATTAATACAATAGACTAACCATATTAAAAATGCACCTAAAAACCAATGAATATGGGCACTTCTATTGTTCATTTATGAATGACAATCGCCGCGTTCGAATCCTGGTTACCATGGAATTGAAATAAACGTATCCGATTTGACGAAGGACGATCAAAGGTTGAAGCGTGGAATTAATAAAATAGACTGAACAACTTAAAAATGCACGTAAAAACCAATGAATATTGGCACTTCTACTGTTCATTTGTGAAGGAAAATCGCCGCGTTGGAATCCTGGTTACCATGGAATTGAAAATTACCGAATCTGATTTGACGAAGGAAGATCAAAGGTAGCTGCGTGGAATTAATACATTAGACTTAACAACATAAAAATGCACCGAAAAAAAAATGAATATGGGTTCTTCTACTGTTCATTTGTGAATGACAATCGCCGCGTTCGAATCCCTGTTACCCTGGAATTGAAAATAAACGAATCCGATTTGACGAAGGGCCATCAAAGGTAGGAGCGTAGAATTAATACAGTAGACTAATTACCTTAAAAATGCACCGAAAAACCAATGAATATGGGCACTTCTACCGTTCATTTGTGAATAATAAATCGCCGCGTTTGAATCCTGGTTACCATGGAATTGAAGATTAACGAATCCGATTAGACGAAGAACGATCAAAGGTAGGAGCGTGAAATTAATACAATAGATTAATCAACTTAAGATTCACCTAAAAACCAATGAATATGGGTTCTTCTACTGTTCATTTGTTAATGAAAATCGCCGCGTTCGAATCCCTGATACAATGGAATTGAAAATAAACGAATCCGATTTGACGAACAACGATCAAAGGTAGGAGCGTGGAAATTATACAATAGACTAATCAACTTAAAAATGCACCTAAAAACCAATGAATATGGGCACTTCTACTGTTCATTTGTGAATGAAAATCGCCGCGTTCGAACCCCTGTTACCATGGAATTGAAAATAAACGCATCCGATTTGACGAAGGACGATCAAAGGTAGGAGCGTAGAATTAATACAATAGACTAACCATATTAAAAATGCACCTAAAAACCAATGAATATGGGCACTTTTAATCTTTATTTCTGAATGAAAATCGCCGCGTTCGAATCCCTGTTACCATGGAATTGAAAATAAACGAATCCGATTTGACAAAGGACGATCAAAGGTAGGAGCGTGGAATTAATACAATAGACTAATCAACTTAAAAATGCATTAAAAAACCAATGAAATTGGGCACTTCTACTGTTCATTTGTGAATGACAATCGCCGAGTTCAAATCCTTGTTACCATGGAATTGAAAATAAACGAATCCGATTTAATGAAGAACGATTAAAGATAGGAGCGTGGAATTAATACAATAGACTAATCAACTTAAAAATGCACCGAAAAACCAATGAATATGGGCACTTCTACTCTTTATTTCTGAATGAAAATCGCCGCGTTTTAATCCTGGTTACCATGGAATTGAAAATAAACGTATCCGATTTGACGAAGGACGATCAAAGGTTGAAGCGTAAAATTAATAAAATAGACTGAACAACTTAAAAATGCACGTAAAAACCAATGAATATTGGCACTTCTACTGTTCATTTGTGAAGGAAAATCGCCGCGTTGGAATCCTGGTTACCATGGAATTGAAAATTAACGCATCCGATTTTACGAAGGACGATCAAGGGTAAGAGCCTCGTTGAAGGAAAATCGCCGCGTTGGAATCCTGGTTACCATGGAATTGAAAATTAACGAATCTGATTTGACGAAGGAAGATCAAAGGTAGCTGCGTGGAATTAATACATTAGACTTAACAACTTAAAAATTCACCGAAAAACAAATTAATATGGGTTCTTCTACTGTTCATTTGTGAATGAAAATCGCCGTGTTCGAATCCCTGTTACCATTGAATTGAAAATAAACGAATCCGATTTGACAAAGGACGATCAAAGGTAGGAGCGTGGAATTAATACAATAGACTAATCAACTTAAAAATGCATTAAAAAACCAATGAAATTGGGCACTTCTACTGTTCATTTGTGAATGACAATCGCCGAGTTCAAATCCCTGTTACCATGGAATTGAAAATAAACGAATCCGATTAATTGAAGAACGATTAAAGATAGGAGCGTGGAATTAATACAATAGACTAATCAACTTAAAAATGCACCGAAAAACCAATGAATATGGGCACTTCTACTCTTTATTTCTGAATGAAATTCGCCGCGTTTGAATCCTGGTTACCATGGAATTGAAAATAAACGTATCCGATTTGACGAAGGACGATCAAAGGTTAAAGCGTAAAATTAATAAAATAGACTGAAAAACTTAAAAATGCACGTAAAAACCAATGAATATTGGCACTTCTACTGTTCATTTGTGAAGGAAAATCGCCGCGTTGGATTCCTGGTTACCATGGAATTGAAAATTAACGAATCTGATTTGACGAAGGAAGATCAAAGGTAGCTGCGTGGAATTAATACATTAGACTTAACAACTTAAAATTGCACCGAAAAACAAATGAATATAGGTTCTTCTACTGTTCATTTGTGAATGACAATCGCCGCGTTCGAATCCCTGTTACCCTGGAATTGAAAATAGACGAATCCGATCTGACGAAGGGCCATCAAAGGTAGGAGCGTAGAATTAATACAGTAGACTAATTAACTTAAAAATGCACCGAAAAACCAATGAATATGGGCACTTCTACCGTTCATTTGTGAATGATAAATCGCCGCGTTTGAATCCTGGTTACCATGGAATTGAAGATTAACGAATCCGATTAGACGAAGGACGATCAAAGGTAGGAGCGTGGAATTAATACAATAGACTAACCATATTAAAAATGCACCTAAAAAACAATGAATATGGGCACTTCTACTGTTCATTTGTGAATGACAATCGCCGCGTTCAAATCCCTGTTACCATGGAATTGAAAATAAACGAATACGATTTGACGAAGGACGATCAAAGGTTGGAGCGTGGAATTAATACAATAGACTAATCAACTTAAAAATGCACCTAAAAACCAATGAATATGGGCACTTCTACTGTTCATTTGTGAATGACAATCGCCGCGTTCGAATCCCTGTTACCATGGAATTGAAAATAAACGAATCCGATTTGACGAAGGACGATCAAAGGTAGGAGCGTTGAATTAATACAATAGACTAATCAACTTAAAAATGACCCTAAAAACCAATGAATATGGGTTCTTTTACTGTTCATTTGTGAATGAAAATCGCCGCGTTCGAATCCCTGTTACCATGGAATTGAAATTAAACGATTCCGATTTGACAAAGAACAATCAAAGGTAGGAGCGTGGAATTAATACAATAGACTAATAAACTTAAAAATGAACCTAGAAACAAATGAATTTGGGCACTTCAACTATTCATTTGTGAATGACAATCGCCGCGTTCGAATCCCTGTTACCATGGAATTAAAAATAAACGAATCCGATTTGACGATGGACGATCAAAGGTAGGAGCGTGGAATTAATACAATAGACTAATCAACTTAAAAATGCACAAAAAAACCAATGAATATGGGCACTTCTACTGTTCATTTGTGAATGACAATCGCCGCGTTCGAATCCCTGTTACCATGGAATTGAAAATAAACGACTCCGATTTGACGAAGGACGATCAAAGGTATGAACGTGGAAGTAATACAATAGACTAATCAACTTAAAAATGCCCCTAAAAACCAATGAATTTGGGCACTTCTACTGTTCATTTGTGAATGACAATCGCCGCGTTCGAATCCCTGTTACCATGGAATTGAAAATAAACGAATCCGATTTGACAATGGACGATCAAAGGTAAGAGCGTGGAATTAATACAATAGACTAAACAACTTAAAAATGCACCTAAAAACCAATGAATAATGGCACTTCTACTATTCATTTGTGAATGACATTCGCCGCGTTCGAATCCCTGTTACCATGGAATTGAAAATAAACGAATCCGATTTGACGAAGGACGATCAAAGGTATGAGCGTAGAATTAATACAATAGACTAATCAACTTAAAAATGCACCTAAAAACCAATGAATTTGGGCCCTTCTACTGTTCATTTGTGAATGACAATCGCCGCGTTCGAATCCCTGTTACCATGGAATTGAAAATAAACGAATCCGATATGACGAAGGACGATCAATGGTAGGAGCGTGGAATTATTACAATAGACTAATCATATTAAAAATGCACTTAAAAACCAATGAATATGGGCACTTCTACTGTTCATTTATGAATGAAAATCGCCGCGTTCGAATCCCTGTTACCATGGAATTGAAAATAAACGAATCCGATTTGACGAAGGACGATCAAAGGTAGGAGCGTGGAATTATTACAATACACTAGTCAACTTAAACTTGCACGTAGAAACCAATGAATATGGGTTCTTCTACTGTTCATTTGTGAATGACAATCGCCGCGTTCGAATCCCTGTTACCATGGAATTAAAAATAAACGAATCCGATTTGACGAAGAACGATCAAAGGTAGGAGCGTGGAATTAATACAATAGACTAATCAACCTCAAAATGCACCCAAAAACCAATGAATATGGGTTCTTCTACTGTTCATTTGTGAATGACAATCGCCGCGTTCGAATCCCTGTTACCATGGAATTGAAAATAAACGAATCCGATTTGACGAAGAACGATCAAAGGCAGGAGCGTGGAATTAATACAATAGACTAATCAACTTAAAAATGCACCCAAAAACCAATGAATATGGGTTCTTCTAGTGTTCATTTGTGAATGACAATCGCCGCGTTCGAATCCCTGTTACCATGGAATTGAAAATAAACGAATCCGATATGACGAAGGACGATCAATGGTAGGAGCGTGGAATTATTACAATAGACTAATCATATTAAAAATGCACTTAAAAACCAATGAATATGGGCACTTCTACTGTTCATTTATGAATGAAAATCGCCGCGTTCGAATCCCTGTTACCATGGAATTGAAAATAAACGCATCCGATTTTACGAAGGACGAACAAGGGTAAGAGCGTGGAATTATTACAATAGACTAATCAACTTAAAAATGCACCTAAAAACCAATGAATTTGTGCCCTTCTACTATTCATTTGCGAATGATAAATCGACGCGTTTGAATCCCTGTTACCATGGAATTGAAGATTAACGAATCCGATGAGACGAAGAACGATCAAAGGTAGGAGCGTGAAATTAATACAATAGATTAATCAACTTAAAATTCACCTAAAAACCAATGAATATGGGCACTTCTACTGTTCATTTGTGAATGACAATCGCCGCGTTCAAATCCCTGTTACCATGGAATTGAAAATAAACGAAACCGATTTGACGAAGGACGATCAAAGTTAGGAGCGTGGAATTAATACAATAGACTAATCAACTTAAACATGCACCGAAAAACCAATGAATATGGGCACTTCTACTCTTTATTTATGAATGAAAATCGCCGCGTTTGAATCCTGGTTACCATGGAATTGAAAATAAACGTATCCGATTTGACGAAGGACGATCAAAGGTTGAAGCGTAGAATTAATAAAATAGACTGAACAACTTAAAAATGCACGTAAAAACTAATGAATATTGGCACTTCTACTGTTCATTTGTGAAGGAAAATCGCCGCGTTGGAATCCTGGTTACCATGGAATTGAAAATTAACGAATCTGATTTGACGAAGGACGATCAAAGTTAGGAGCGTGGAATTAATACAATAGACTAATCAACTTAAAAATGCACCCAAAAACCAATGAATATGGGTTCTTCTACTGTTCATTTGTGAATGAAAATCGCCGTGTTCGAATCCCTGTTACCATTGAATTGAAAATAAACGAATCCGATTTGACAAAGGACGATCAAAGGTAGGAGCGTGGAATTAATACAATAGACTAATCAACTTAAAAATGCATTAAAAAACCAATGAAATTGGGCACTTCTACTGTTCATTTGTGAATGACAATCGCCGAGTTCAAATCCTTGTTACCATGGAATTGAAAATAAACGAATCCGATTTAATGAAGAACGATTAAAGATAGGAGCGTGGAATTAATACAATAGACTAATCAACTTAAAAATGCACCGAAAAACCAATGAATATGGGCACTTCTACTCTTTATTTCTGAATGAAAATCGCCGCGTTTTAATCCTGGTTACCATGGAATTGAAAATAAACGTATCCGATTTGACGAAGGACGATCAAAGGTTGAAGCGTAAAATTAATAAAATAGACTGAACAACTTAAAAATGCACGTAAAAACCATTGAATATTGGCACTTCTACTGTTCATTTTTGAAAGAAAATCGCCGCGTTGGATTCCTGGTTACCATGGAATTGAAAATTAACGAATCTGATTTGACGAAGGAAGATCAAACGTAGCTGCGTGGAATTAATACATTAGACTTAACAACTTAAAAATGCAACGAAAAAAAAATGAATATAGGTTCTTCTAATGTTCATTTGTGAATGACAATCGCCGCGTTCGAATCCCTGTTACCCTGGAATTGAAAAAAGACGAATCCGATTTGACGAAGGACGATCAAAGGTAGGAGCGCGGAATTAATACAATAGACTAACCATATTAAAAATGCACCTAAAAAACAATGAATATGGGCACTTCTACTGTTCATTTGTTAATGAAAATCGCCGCGTTTGAATCCCTGATACAATGGAATTGAAAATAAACGAATCCGATTTGACGAAGGACGATCAAAGGTAGGAGCGTGGAATTAATACAATAGACTAATCAACTTAAAAATGCACCTAAAAACCAATGAATATGGGCACTTCTACTGTTCATTTGTGAATGACAATCGCCGCGTTCGAATCCCTGTTACCATGGAATTGAAAATAAACGAATCCGATTTGACGAAGGACGATCAAAGGTAGGAGCGTGGAATTAATACAATAGACTAATCAACTTAAAAATGCACCTAAAAACCAATGAATATGGGTTCTTTTACTGTTCATTTGTGAATGAAAATCGCCGCGTTCGAATCCCTATTACCATGGAATTGAAATTAAACGAATCCGATTTGACAAAGAACAATCAAAGGTAGGAGCGTGGAATTAATACAATAGACTAATCAACTTAAAAATGAACCTAGAAACAAATGAATTTGGGCACTTCTACTGTTCATTTGTGAATGACAATCGCCGCGTTCGAATCCCTGTTACCATGGAATTAAAAATAAACGAATCCGATTTGACGATGGACGATCAAAGGTAGGAGCGTGGAATTAATACAATAGACCAATCAACTTAAAAATGCACAAAAAAACCAATGAATATGGGCACTTCTACTGTTCATTTGTGAATGACAATCGCCGCGTTCAAATCCCTGTTACCATGGAATTGAAAATAAACGACTCCGATTTGACGAAGGACGATCAAAGGTATGAACGTGGAATTAATACAATAGACTAATCAACTTAAAAATGCCCCTAAAAACCAATGAATTTGGGCCCTTCTACTGTTCATTTGTGAATGACAATCGCCGCGTTCGAATCCCTGTTACCATGGAATTGAAAATAAACGAATCCGATTTGACGATGGACGATCAAAGGTAAGAGCGTGGAATTAATACAATAGACTAAACAACTTAAAAATGCACCTAAAAACCAATGAATAATGGCACTTCTACTGTTCATTTGTGAATGACAATCGCCGCGTTCGAATCCCTGTTACCATGGAATTGAAAATAAACGAATCCGATTTGACGAAGGACGATCAAAGGTAGGAGCGTAGAATTAATACAATAGACTAATCAACTTAAAAATGCACCTAAAAACCAATGAATATGGGCACTTCTACTGTTAATTTGTGAATGACAATCGCCGCGTTCGAATCCCTGTTACCATGGAATTGAAAATAAACGAATCCGATTTGACGAAGGACGATCAAAGGTAGGAGCGTGGAATTAATACAATAGACTAATCAACTTAAAAATGCACCTAAAAACCAATGAATTTGGGCCCTTCTACTGTTCATTTGTGAATGACAATCGCCGCGTTCGAATCCCTGTTACCATGGAATTGAAAATAAACGAATCCGATATGACGAAGGACGATCAATGGTAGGAGCGTGGAATTATTACAATAGATTAATCATATTAAAAATGCACTTAAAAACCAATGAATATGGGTTCTTCTACTGTTCATTTGTGAATGACAATCGCCGCGTTCGAATCCCTGTTACCATGGAATTGAAAATAAACGAATCCGATTTGACGAAGAACGATCAAAGGTAGGAGCGTGGAATTAATACAATAGACTAATCAACCTAAACATGCACCCAAAAACCAATGAATATGGGTTCTTCTACTGTTCATTTGTGAATGACAATCGCCGCGTTCGAATCCCTGTTAGCATGGAATTGAAAATAAACGAATACGATTTGACGAAGAACGATCAAAGGCAGGAGCGTGGAATTAATACAATAGACCAATCAATTTAAAAATGCACCCAAAAACCAATGAATATGGGTTCTTCTAGTGTTCATTTGTGAATGACAATCGCCGCGTTCGAATGCCTGTTACCTTGGAATTGAAAATAAACGAATCCGATTTGACGAAGGACGATCAAAGGTAGGAGCGTGGAATTAATACAATAGACTAATCTACTTAAAAATGCACCTAAAAACCAATGAATATGGGTTCTTCTACTGTTCATTTGTGAATGACAATCGCCGCATTCGAATCCCTGTTACCATGGAATTGAAAAGAAACGAATCCGATTTGACGAAGGACGATCAAAGGTAGGAGCGTGGAATTAATACAATTGACTAATCAACTTAAAAATGCTCCTAAAAACCAATGAAATTGGGCACTTCTACTGTTCATTTGTGAATGACAATCGCCGCGTTCGAATCCCTGTTACCATGGAATTGAAAATAAACGAATCCGATTTAACGAAGAACGATTAAAGATAGGACCGTGGAATTAATACAATAGACTAACCATATTAAAAATGCACCTAAAAACCAATGAATATGGGAACTTCTACTGTTCATTTATGAATGACAATCGCCGCGTTCGAATCCTGGTTACCATGGAATTGAAATAAACGTATCCGATTTGACGAAGGACGATCAAAGGTAAAGCGTGGAATTAATAAAATAGACTGAACAACTTAAAAATGCACGTAAAAACCAATGAATATTGTCACTTCTACTGTTCATTTGTGAATGACAATCGCCGCGTTCGAATCCCTGTTACCCTGGAAGTGAAAATAAACGAATCCGATTTGACGAAGGGCCATCAAAGGTAGGAGCGTAGAATTAATACAGTAGACTAATTAACTTAAAAATGCCCCGAAAAACCAATGAATATGGGCACTTCTACCGTTCATTTGTGAATGATAAATGGCCGCGTTTGAATCCTGGTTACCATGGAATTGAAGATTAACGAATCCGATTTGACGAAGAACGATCAAAGGTAGGAGCGTGAAATTAATACAATAGATTAATCAACTTAAAATTCACCTAAAAACCAATGAATATGGGTTCCTCTACTGTTCATTTGTAAATGACAATCGCCGCGTTCGAATCCCTGTTACCATGGAATTGAAAAGAAACGAATCCGAATTGACGAAGGACGATCAAAGGTAGGAGCGTGGAATTAATAAATATAGACTAATCAACTTAAAAATGCATCTAAAAACCAATGAATGTGGGCAATTCTACTGTTCATTTGTGAATGACTATCGCCGCGTTCGAATCCCTGTTACCATGGAATTGAAAATAAACGAATCCGATTTGACGAAGGACGATCAAAGGTAGGAGCGTGGAATTAATACAATAGACTAATCAACTTAAAAATGCACCCAAAAACCAATGAATATGGGTTCCTCTACTGTTCATTTGTGAATGACAATCGCCGCGTTCGAATCCCTGTTACCATGGAATTGAAAATAAACGAATCCGATTTGACGAAGGACGATCAAAGGTAGGAGCGTGGAATTAATACAATAGACTAACCATATTAAAAATGCACCTAAAAACCAATAAATATGGGCACTTCTACTGTTCATTTATGAATGACAATCGCCGCGTTCGAATCCCTGTTACCCTGGAATTGAAAATAAACGAAACCGATTTGACGAAGGACGATCAAAGTTAGGAGCGTGGAATTAATACAATAGATTAATCAACTTAAAATTCACCGAAAAACCAATGAATATGGGCAATTCTACTTTTTATTTCTGAATGAAAATCGCCGCGTTTGAATCCTGGTTACCATGGAATTGAAAAAAACGTATCCGATTTGACGAAGGACGATCAAAGGTTGAAGCGTGGAATTAATAAAATAGACTGAACAACTTAAAAAAGCACGTAAAAACCAATGAATATTGGCACTTCTACTGTTCATTTGTGAAGGAAAATCGCCGCGTTGGAATCCCTGTTACCATTATATTGAAAATAAACGCATCCGATTTGACGAAGGACGATCAAAGGTAGGAGCGTGGAATTAATACAAGAGACTAAACAACTTAAAAATGAACCTAGAAACCAATGAATTTGGGCACTTCTACTGTTCACTTGTGAATGACAATCGCCGCGTTCGAATCCCTGTTAACATGGAATTGAAAATAAACGAATCCGATTTGACGAAGGACGATCAAAGGTAGGAGCGTGGAATTATTACAATAGACTAATCAACTTAAAAATGCACGTAAAAACCAATGAATATGGGTTCTTCTACTGTTCATTTGTGAATGACAATCGCCGCGTTCGAATCCCTATTACCATGGAATTGAAAATAAACGAATCCGATTTGACGAAGGACGATCAAAGTTAGGAGCGTGGAATTAATACAATGGACTAATCAACTTAAAAATGCACCCAAAAACCAATGAATGTGGGCAATTCTACTGTTCATTTGTAAATGACAATCGCCGCGTTCGAATCCCTGTTAGAATGGAATTGAAAATAAACGAATCCGATTTGACGAAGGACGATCAAAGGTAGGAGCGTGGAATTAATACAATAGACTAATCAACTTAAAAATGCACCTAAAAACCAATGAATATGGGCACTTCTACTGTTCATTTATGAATGACAATCGCCGCGTTCGAATCCCTGTTCCCCTGGAATTGAAAATAAACGAAACCGATTTGACGAAGGACAATCAAAGTTAGGAGCATGGAATTAATACAATAGACTAATCAACTTAAAAATGCACCGAAAAACCAATGAATATGGGCACTTCTACTCTTTATTTCTGAATGAAAATCGCCGCGTTTGAATCCTGGTTACCATGGAATTGAAAAAAACGTATCCGATTTGACGAAGGACGATCAAAGGTTGAAGCGTGGAATTAATAAAATAGACTGAACAACTTAAAAATGCACGTAAAAACCAATGAATATTGGCACTTCTACTGTTCATTTGTGAAGGAAAATCGCCGCGTTGGAATCCTGGTTACCATGGAATTGAAAATTAACGAATCTGATTTGACGAAGGAAGATCAAAGGTAGCTGCGTGGAATTAATACATTAGACTTAACAACTTAAAAATGCACCGAAAAACCAATGAATATGGGTTCTTCTACTGTTCATTTGTGAATGACAATCGCCGCGTTCGAATCCCTGTTACCCTGGAATTGAAAATAAACGAATCCGATTTTACGAAGGGCCATCAAAGGTAGGAGCGTAGAATTAATACAGTAGACTAATTAACTTAAAAATGCACCGAAAAATTAATGAATATGGGCACTTCTACCGTTCATTTGTGAATGATAAATGGCCGCGTTTGAATCCTGGTTACCATGGAATTGAAGATTAACGAATCCGATTAGACGAAGAACGATCAAAGGTAGGAGCGTGAAATTAATACAATAGATTAATCAACTTAAAATTCACCTAAAAACCAATGAATATGGGTTCTTCTACTGTTCATTTGTTAATGAAAATCGCCCCGTTCGAATCCCTGATACAATGGAATTGAAAATAAACGAATCCGATTTGACGAAGGACGATCAAAGGTAGGAGCGTGGAATTAATACAATAGACTAATCAACTTAAAAATGCACCCAAAAACCAATGAATATGGGTTTCTCTACTGTTCATTTGTGAATGACAATCGCCGCGTTCGAATCCCTGTTACCATGGAATTGAAAATAAACGCATCCGATCTGACGAAGGACGATCAAAGGTAGGAATGTGGAATTAATACAATAGACTAATCATATTAAAAATGCACTTAAAAACCAATGAATATGGGCACTTCTACTGTTCATTTATGAATGACAATCGCCGCGTTCGAATCCCTGTTAACATGGAATTGAAAATAAACGAATCCGATTTGACGAAGGACGATCAAAGGTAGGAGCGTGGAATTAATACAATAGACTAAGCAACTTAAAAATGCACCCAAAAACCAATGAATATGGGTTCTTCTACTGTTCATTTGTGAATGAAAATCGCCGCGTTCGAATCCCTGTTACCATTTAATTGAAAATAAACGAATCCGATTTGACGAAGGACGATTAAAGGTAGGAGCGTGGAATTAATACAATGGACTAACCATATTAAAAATGCACCTAAAAACCAATGAATATGGGCACTTCTACTGTTCATTTATGAATGACAATCGCCGCGTTCAAATCCCTGTTACCATGGTATTGAAAATAAACGAAACCGATTTGACGAAGGACGATCAAAGGTAGGAGCGTGGAATTAATACAATAGACTAATCAACTTAAAAATGCAAATAAAAACCAATGAATATGAGCAATTCTACTGTTCATTTGTGAATGAAAATCGCCGCGTTTGAATCCTGGTTACCATGGAATTGAAAATTAACGAATCTGATTTGACGAAGGAAGATCAAAGGTAGCTGCGTGGAATTAATACATTAGACTTAACAACTTAAAAATGCACCGAAAAACCAATGAATATGGGTTCTTCTACTGTTCATTTGTGAATGACAATCGCCGCGTTGGTATCCTGGTTACCATGGAATTGAAAATTAACGAATCCGATTTGACGAAGGACGATCAAAGGTAGGAGCGTGGAATTAATACAATAGACTAACCATATTAAAAATGCACCTAAAAACCAATGAATATGGGTTCTTTTACTGTTCATTTGTGAATGAAAATCGCCGCGTTCGAATCCCTGTTACCATGGAATTGAAAATAAGCGCATCCGATTTGACGAAGGACGATCAAAGGTAGGAATGTGGAATTAGTACAATAGACTAATCATATTAAAAATGCACTTAAAAACCAATGAATATGGGCACTTTTACTGTTCATTTATGAATGACAATCGCCGCGTTCGAATCCCTGTTAACATGGAATTGAAAATAAACGAATCCGATTTGACGAAGGACAATCAAAGGTAGGAGCGTGGAATTAATACAATAGACTTATCAACTTAAAAATGCACGTAAAAACCAATGAATATGGGTTCTTCTACTGTTCATTTGTGAATGACAATCGCCGCGTTCGAATCCCTGTTACCATGGAATTGAAAATAAACGAAACCGATTTGACGAAGGACGATCAAAGTTAGGAGCATGGAATTAATACAATAGACTAATCAACTTAAAAATGCACCGAAAAACCAATGAATATGGGCACTTCTACTCTTTATTTCTGAATGAAAATCGCCGCGTTTGAATCCTGGTTACCATGGAATTGAAAAAAACGTATCCGATTTGACGAAGGACGATCAAAGGTTGAAGCGTGGAATTAATAAAATAGACTGAACAACTTAAAAATGCACGTAAAAACCAATGAATATTGGCACTTCTACTGTTCATTTGTGAAGGAAAATCGCCGCGTTGGAATCCTGGTTACCATGGAATTGAAAATTAACGAATCTGATTTGACGAAGGAAGATCAAAGGTAGCTGCGTGGAATTAATACATTAGACTTAACAACTTTAAAATGCACCGAAAAACCAATGAATATGGGTTCTTCTACTGTTCATTTGTGAATGACAATCGCCGCGTTGGTATCCTGGTTACCATGGAATTGAAAATTAACGAATCCGATTTGACGAAGGACGATCAAAGGTAGGAGCGTGGAATTAATACAATAGACTAATCAACTTAAAAATGCACCTAAAAACCAATGAATATGGGTTCTTTTACTGTTCATTTGTGAATGAAAATCGCCGCGTTCGAATCCCTGTTACCATGGAATTGAAAATAAGCGCATCCGATTTGACGAAGGACGTTCAAAGGTAGGAATGTGGAATTAATACAATAGACTAATCATATTAAAAATGCACTTAAAAACCAATGAATATGGGCACTTTTACTGTTCATTTATGAATGACAATCGCCGCGTTCGAATCCCTGTTAACATGGAATTGAAAATAAACGAATCCGATTTACGAAGGACAATCAAAGGTAGGAGCGTGGAATTAATACAATAGACTAATCAACTTAAAAATGCACGTAAAAACCAATGAATATGGGTTCTTCTACTGTTCATTTGTGAATGACAATCGCCGCGTTCGAATCCCTGTTACCATGGAATTGAAAATAAACGAAACCGATTTGACGAAGGACGATCAAAGTTAGGAGCATGGAATTAATACAATAGACTAATCAACTTAAAAATGCACCGAAAAACCAATGAATATGGGCACTTCTACTCTTTATTTCTGAATGAAAATCGCCGCGTTTGAATCCTGGTTACCATGGAATTGAAAAAAACGTATCCGATTTGACGAAGGACGGTCAAAGGTTGAAGCGTGGAATTAATAAAATAGACTGAACAACTTAAAAATGCACGTAAAAACCAATGAATATTGGCACTTCTACTGTTCATTTGTGAAGGAAAATCGCCGCGTTGGAATCCTGGTTACCAAGGAATTGAAAATTAACGAATCTGATTTGACGAAGGAAGATCAAAGGTAGCTGCGTGGAATTAATACATTAGACTTAACAACTTAAAAATGCACCGAAAAACCAATAAATATGGGTTCTTCTACTGTTCATTTGTGAATGACAATCGCCGCGTTCGAATCCCTGTTACCCTGGAATTGAAAATAAACGAATCCGATTTTACGAAGGGCCATCAAAGGTAGGAGCGTAGAATTAATACAGTAGGCTAATTAACTTAAAAATGCAACGAAAAATTAATGAATATGGGCACTTCTACCGTTCATTTGTGAATGATAAATGGCCGCGTTTGAATCCTGG
Organism: Hetaerina americana; assembly: GCF_022747635.1. Lineage (NCBI taxonomy): Eukaryota > Metazoa > Arthropoda > Insecta > Odonata > Calopterygidae > Hetaerina > Hetaerina americana. Next base: position 16,980 of record NW_027287422.1, on the reverse strand, counting down.
TTACCATGGAATTGAAGATTAACGAATCCGATTAGACGAAGAACGATCAAAGGTAGGAGCGTGAAATTAAAACAATAGATTAATCAACTTAAAATTCACCTAAAAACCAATGAATATGGGTTCTTCTACTGTTCATTTGTTAATGAAAATCGCCCCGTTCGAATCCCTGATACAATGGAATTGAAAATAAACGAATCCGATTTGACGAAGGACGATCAAAGGTAAGAGCGTGGAATTAATACAATAGACTAAACAACTTAAAAATGCACCTAAAAACCAATGAATATGGGTTCTTTTACTGTTCATTTGTGAATGAAAATCGCCGCGTTCGAATCCCTGTTACCATGGAATTGAAAATAAACGCATCCGATCTGACGAAAGACGATCAAAGGTAGGAATGTGGAATTAAAACAATAGACTAATCATATTAAAAATGCACTTAAAAACCAATGAATATGGGCACTTCTACTGTTCATTTATGAATGACAATCGCCGCGTTCGAATCCCTGTTAACATGGAATTGAAAATAAACGAATCCGATTTGACGAAGGACGATCAAAGGTAAGAGCGTGAAATTAATACAATAGATTAATCAACTTAAAATTCACCTTAAAACCAATGAATATGGGCACTTCTACTGTTCATTTGTGAATGAAAATCGCCGCGTTCGAATCCCTGTTACCATGGAATTGAAAATAAACGCATCCGATTTGACGAAGGACGATCAAAGGTAGGAGCGTGGAATTATTACAATAGACTAATCAACTTAAAAATTCACGTAAAAACCAATGAATATGGGCACTTCTACCGTTCATTTGTGTATGATAAATCGCCGCGTTTGACTCCTGGTTACCATGGAATATAAGATTAACGAATCCGATTAGACGAAGAACGATCAAAGGTAGGAGCGTGAAATTAATACAATAGATTAATCAACTTAAAATTCACCTAAAAACCAATGAATATGGGTTCTTCTACTGTTCATTTGTTAATGAAAATCGCCGCGTTTGAATCCCTGATACAATGGAATTGAAAATAAACGAATCCGATTTGACGAAGGATGATCAAAGGTAGGAGCGTGGAATTAATACAATAGACTAATCAAGTTAAAAATGCACCTAAAAACCAATGAATATGGGCACTTCTACTGTTCATTTGTGAATGAAAATTGCCGCGTTCGAATCCCTGTTACCATGGAATTGAAAATAAACAAATCCGATTTGACGAAGGACGATCAAAGGTAGGAGCGTTGAATTAATACAATAGACTAATCAACTTAAAAATGACCCTAAAAACCAATGAATATGGGTTCTTTTACTGTTCATTTGTGAATGACTATCGCCGCGTTCGAATCCCTGTTACCATGGAATTGAAACTAAACGAATCCGATTTGACGAAGGACAATCAAAGGTAGGAGCGTGGAACTAATACAATAGACTAATCAACTTAAAAATGAACCTAGAAACCAATGAATATGGGTTCTTCTACTGTTCATTTGTGAATGACAATCGCCGCGTTCGAATCCTGGTTACCATGGAATTGAAATTAAACGAATCCGATTTTACGAAGGACGATCAAAGGTAGGAGCGTGGAATTAATACAATAGACTAATCAACTTAAAAATGCACGTAAAAACCAATGAATATGTGTTCTTCTACTGTTCATTTGTGAATGACAATCGCCGCGTTCGAATCCCTGTTACCATGGAATTGAAAATAAACGAATCCGATTTGACGAAGGACGATAAAAGTTAGGAGCGTGGAATTAATACAATGGACTAATCAACTTAAAAATGCACCCAAAAACCAATGAATGTGGGCAATTCTACTGTTCATTTGTGAATGACAATCGTCGCATTCGAATCCCTGTTACCATGGAATTGAAAATAAACGAAACCGATTTGACGAAGGACGATCAAAGGTAGGAGCGTGGAATTAATACAATAGACTAATCAACTTAAAAATGCACCCAAAAACCAATGAATATGGGTTCTTCTACTGTTCATTTTTGAATGACAATCGCCGCGTTCGTAACCCTGTTACCATGGAATTGAAAATAAACGAATCCGATTTGACGAAGGACGATCAAAGTTAGGAGCGTGGAATTAATACAATAGACTAATCAACTTAAAAATGCACCTAAAAACCAATGAATGTAGGCAATTCTACTGTTCATTTGTGAATGACAATCGCCGCGTTCGAATCCCTGTTACCATGGAATTGAAAATAAACGAATTCGATTTGACGAAGGACGATCAAAGGTAGGAGCGTGGAATTAATACAATAGACTAATAAACTTAAAAATGCACCCAAAAACCAATGAATATGGGTTCTTCTACTGTTCATTTGTGAATGACAATCGCCGCGTTCGAATCCCTGTTACCATGGAATTGAAAAGAAACGAATCCGATTTGACGAAGGACGATCAAAGGTAGGAGCGTGGAATTAATACAATAGACTAATCAACTTAAAAATGCACCCAAAAACCAATGAATATGGGTTCTTCTACTGTTCATTTGTGAATGACTATCGCCGCGTTCGAATCCCTGTTACCATGGAATTGAAAAGAAACAAATCCGATTTGACGAAGGACGATCAAAGGTAGGATTGTGGAATTAATACAATAGACTAATCAACTTAAAAATGCACCCAAAAACCAATGAATATGGGTTCTTCTACTGTTCATTTGTGAATGAAAATCGCCGCGTTCGAATCCCTGTTACCATTGAATTGAAAATAAACGAATCCGATTTGACGAAGGACGATTAAGGGTAGGAGCGTGGAATTAATACAATAGACTGAACAACTTAAAAATGCACGTAAAAACCGATGAATATTGGCACATCTACTGTTCATTTGTGAAGGAAAATCGCCGCGTTGGAATCCTGGTTACCATGGAATTGAAAATTAACGAATTTGATTTGACGAAGGAAGATCAAAGGTAGCTGCGTGGAATTAATACATTAGACTTAATAACTTAAAAATGCCCCGAAAAACCAATGAATATGGGTTCTTCTACTGTTCATTTGTGAATGACAATCGCCGCGTTCGAATCCCTGTTACCCTGGAATTGAAAATAAACGAATCCGATTTGACGAAGGGCCATCAAAGGTAGGAGCGTAGAATTAATACAGTAGACTAATTAACTTAAAAATGCACCGAAAAACCAATGAATATGGGCACTTCTATCGTTCATTTGTGAATGACAATCGCCGCGTTCGAATCCTGGTTACCATGGAATTGAAAATAAACGAATCCGATTTGACGAAGGACGATCAAAGGTAGGAGCGTTGAATTAATACAATAGACTAATTAACTTAAAAATGACCCTAAAAACCAATGAATATGGGTTCTTTTACTGTTCATTTGTGAATGACTATCGCCGCGTTCGAATCCCTGTTACCATGGAATTGAAATTAAACGAATCCGATTTTACGAAGGACGATCAAAGGTAGGAGCGTGGAATTAATACAATAGACTAATCAACTTAAAAATGCACGTAAAAACCAATGAATATGTGTTCTTCTACTGTTCATTTGTGAATGACAATCGCCGCGTTCGAATCCCTGTTACCATGGAATTGAAAATAAACGAATCCGATTTGACGAAGGACGATAAAAGTTAGGAGCGTGGAATTAATACAATGGACTAATCAACTTAAAAATGCACCCAAAAACCAATGAATGTGGGCAATTCTACTGTTCATTTGTGAATGACAATCGCCGCATTCGAATCCCTGTTACCATGGAATTGAAAATAAACGAAACCGATTTGACGAAGGACGATCAAAGGTAGGAGCGTGGAATTAATACAATAGACTAATCAACTTAAAAATGCACCCAAAAACCAATGAATATGGGTTCTTCTACTGTTCATTTTTGAATGACAATCGCCGCGTTCGTAACCCTGTTACCATGGAATTGAAAATAAACGAATCCGATTTGACGAAGGACGATCAAAGTTAGGAGCGTGGAATTAATACAATAGACTAATCAACTTAAAAATGCACCTAAAAACCAATGAATGTAGGCAATTCTACTGTTCATTTGTGAATGACAATCGCCGCGTTCGAATCCCTGTTACCATGGAATTGAAAATAAACGAATTCGATTTGACGAAGGACGATCAAAGGTAGGAGCGTGGAATTAATACAATAGACTAATAAACTTAAAAATGCACCCAAAAACCAATGAATATGGGTTCTTCTACTGTTCATTTGTGAATGACAATCGCCGCGTTCGAATCCCTGTTACCATGGAATTGAAAAGAAACGAATCCGATTTGACGAAGGACGATCAAAGGTAGGAGCGTGGAATTAATACAATAGACTAATCAACTTAAAAATGCACCCAAAAACCAATGAATATGGGTTCTTCTACTGTTCATTTGTGAATGACTATCGCCGCGTTCGAATCCCTGTTACCATGGAATTGAAAAGAAACAAATCCGATTTGACGAAGGACGATCAAAGGTAGGATTGTGGAATTAATACAATAGACTAATCAACTTAAAAATGCACCCAAAAACCAATGAATATGGGTTCTTCTACTGTTCATTTGTGAATGAAAATCGCCGCGTTCGAATCCCTGTTACCATTGAATTGAAAATAAACGAATCCGATTTGACGAAGGACGATTAAGGGTAGGAGCGTGGAATTAATACAATAGACTGAACAACTTAAAAATGCACGTAAAAACCGATGAATATTGGCACTTCTACTGTTCATTTGTGAAGGAAAATCGCCGCGTTGGAATCCTGGTTACCATGGAATTGAAAATTAACGAATTTGATTTGACGAAGGAAGATCAAAGGTAGCTGCGTGGAATTAATACATTAGACTTAATAACTTAAAAATGCCCCGAAAAACCAATGAATATGGGTTCTTCTACTGTTCATTTGTGAATGACAATCGCCGCGTTCGAATCCCTGTTACCCTGGAATTGAAAATAAACGAATCCGATTTGACGAAGGGCCATCAAAGGTAGGAGCGTAGAATTAATACAGTAGACTAATTAACTTAAAAATGCACCGAAAAACCAATGAATATGGGCACTTCTATCGTTCATTTGTGAATGACAATTACCGCGTTCGAATCCCTCTTACCATGGAATTGAAAATAAACGAATCCGATTTGACGAAGGACGATCAAAGGTAGGAGCGTGGAATTAATACAATAGACTAATCAACTAAAAAATTCACGTAAAAACCAATGAATATGGGCACTTCTACTGTTCATTTGTGAATGACAATTACCGCGTTCGAATCCCTCTTACCATGGAATTGAAAATAAACGAATCCGATTTGACGAGGGACGATCAAAGGTAGGAGCGTGGAATTAATACAATAGACTAATCAACTTAAAAATGCACCTAAAAACCAATGAATATGTGCACTTCCACTGTTCATTTGTTAATGACAATCGCCGCGTTCGAATCCCTGTTACCATGGAATTGAAAATAAACGAATCCGTTTTGACGAAGGACGATCAAAGGTAGGAGCGTGGAATTAATATAATAGACTAAACAACTTAAAAATGCACCTAAAAACCAATGAATAAGGGTTCTTCTACTGTTCATTTGTGAATGAAAATCGCCGCGTTCGAATCCCTGTTACGATTGAATTGAAAATAAACGAATCCGATTTGACGAAGGACGATCAAAGGTAGGAGCGTAGAAATAATACAGTAGACTAATTAACTTAAAAATGCACCGAAAAACCAATGAATATGAGCACTTCTACCGTTCATTTGTGAATGAAAATCGCACCGCGTTCGAATCCCTGTTACCATGGAATTGAAAATAAACGCATCCGATTTGACGAAGGACGATCAAAGGTAGGAATGTGGAATTAATACAATAGACTAATAATATTAAAAATGCACTTAAAAACCAATGAATATGGGCACTTCTACTGTTCATTTATGAATGACAATCGCCGCGTTCGAATCCCTGTTAACATGGAATTGAAAATAAACGACTCCGATTTGACGAAGGACGATCAAAGGTAGGAGCGTGGAATTAATACTATAGACTAATAAACTTAAAAATGCACGTAAAAACCAATGAATATGGTATCTTCTACTGTTCATTTGTGAATGACAATCGCCGCGTTCGAATCCCTGTTACCATGGAATTGAAAATAAACGAATCCGATTTGACGAAGAACGATCAAAGGTAGGAGCGTGGAATAAATACAATAGACTAATCAACTTAAAAATGCACCCAAAAACCAATGAATATGGGTTCTTCTACTGTTCATTTGTGAATGACAATCGCCGCGTTCGAATCCCTGTTACCATGGAATTGAAAAGAAACGAATCCGATTTGACGAAGGACGATCAAAGGTAGGAGCGTGGAATTAATACAATAGACTAATCAACTTAAAAATGCACCCAAAAACCAATGAATATGGGTTCTTCTACTGTTCATTTGTGAATGACTATCGCCGCGTTCGAATCCCTGTTACCATGGAATTGAAAAGAAACAAATCCGATTTGACGAAGGACGATCAAAGGTTGGATTGTGGAATTAATACAATAGACTAATCAACTTAAAAATGCACCCAAAAACCAATGAATATGGGTTCTTCTACTGTTCATTTGTGAATGAAAATCGCCGCGTTCGAATCCCTGTTACCATTGAATTGAAAATAAACGAATCCGATTTGACGAAGGACGATTAAAGGTAGGAGCGTGGAATTAATACAATAGACTAACCATATTAAAAATGCACCTAAAAACCAATGAATATGGGCACTTCTACTGTTCATTTTTGAATGACAATCGCCGCGTTCAAATCCCTGTTACCATGGTATTGAAAATAAACGAAACCGATTTGACGAAGGACGATCAAAGGTAGGAGCGTGGAATTAATACAATAGACTAATCAACTTAAAAATGCACCGAAAAACAAATGAATATGGGCACTTCTACTCTTTATTTCTGAATGAAAATCGCCGCGTTTGAATCCTGGTTACCATGGAATTGAAAATAAACGTATCCGATTTGACGAAGGACGATCAAAAGTTGAAGCGTGGAATTAATAAAATAGACTGAACAACTTAAAAATGCACGTAAAAACCGATGAATATTGGCACTTCTACTGTTCATTTGTGAAGGAAAATCGCCGCGTTGGAATCCTGGTTACCATGGAATTGAAAATTAACGAATCTGATTTGACGAAGGAAGATCAAAGGTAGCTGCGTGGAATTAATACATTAGACTTAATAACTTAAAAATGCCCCGAAAAACCAATGAATATGGGTTCTTCTACTGTTCATTTGTGAATGACAATCGCCGCGTTCGAATCCCTGTTACCCTGGAATTGAAAATAAACGAATCCGATTTGACGAAGGGCCATCAAAGGTAGGAGCGTAGAATTAATACAGTAGACTAATTAACTTAAAAATGCACCGAAAAACCAATGAATATGGGCACTTCTACCGTTCATTTGTGAATGATAAATCGCCGCGTTCAAATCCCTGTTACCATGGAATTGAAAATAAACGAATCCGATTTGACGAAGGAAGATCAAAGGTAGGAGCTTGGAATTAATACAATAGACTAATCTTATTAAAAATGCGCCTAAAAACCAATGAATATGGGCACTTCTAATCTTTATTTCTGAATGAAAATCGCCGCGTTCGAATCCCTGTTACCATGGAATTGAAAATAAACGAATCCGATTTGACGAAGGACGATCAAAGGTAGGAGCGTGGAATTAATACAATAGACTAACCTTATTAAAAATGCACCCAAAAACCAATGAATATGGGCACTTCTACTGTTCATTTGTGAATGACAATCGCCGCGATCGAATCCCTGTTACCATGGAATTGAAAATAAACGAATCCAATTTGACGATGGACGATCAAAGGTAGGAGCGTGGAATTAATACAATAGACTAATCAACTTAAAAATGCACCTAAAAACCAATGAAATTGGGCACTTCTACTGTTCATTTGTGAATGACAATCGCCGCGTTCGAATCCCTGTTACCATGGAATTGAAAATAAACGAATCCGATTTGACGAAGGACGATCAAAGGTATGAGCGTGGAATTAATACTATAGACTAATCAACTTAAAAATGCACCTAAAAACCAATGAATTTGGGCACTTCTACTGTTCATTTGTGAATGACAATCGCCGCGTTCGAATCCCTGTTACCATGGAATTGAAAATAAACGAATCCGATTTGACGATGGACGATCAAATGTAGGAGCGTGGAATTAATACAATAGACCAATCAACTTAAAAATGCACCCAAAAACCAATGAATATGGGCACTTCTACTGTTCATTTGTTAATGACAATCGCCGCGTTCGAATCCCTGTTACCATGGAATTGAAAATAAACGAATCCGTTTTGACGAAGGACGATCAAAGGTAGGAGCGTGGAATTAATATAATAGACTAAACAACTTAAAAATGCACCTAAAAACCAATGAATAAGGGTTCTTCTACTGTTCATTTGTGAATGACAATCGCCGCGTTCGAATCCCTGTTACCATGGAATTGAAAATAAACGAATCCGATTTGACGAAGAACGATCAAAGGTAGGAGCGTGGAATTAATACAATAGACTTATCAACTTAAAAATGAACGTAAAAACCAATGAATATGGGTTCTTCTACTGTTCATTTGTGAATGACAATCGCCGCGTTCGAATCCCTGTTACCATGGAATTGAAAATAAACGAATCCGATTTGCCGAAGAACGATCAAAGGTAGGAGCGTGGAATTAATACAATAGACTAATCAACTTAAAAATGCACCCAAAAACCAATGAATATGGGTTCTTCTACTGTTCATTTGTGAATGACAATCGCCGCGTTCGAATCCCTGTTACCATGGAATTGAAAATAAACGAATCCAATTTGATGAAGGACGATCAAAGTTAGGAGCGTGTAATTAATACAATAGACTAATCAACTTAAAAATGCACCTAAAAACCAATGAATGTGGGCAATTTTACTGTTCATTTGTGAATGACAATCGCCGCGTCCGAATACCTGTTACCATGGAATTGAAAATAAACGAATCCGATTTGACGAAGGACGATCAAAGGTAGGAGCGTGGAATTAATACAATAGACTAATCAACGTAAAAATGCACCCAAAAACCAATGAATCTGGGTTCTTCTACTGTTCATTAGTGAATGACAATCGCCGCGTTCGAATCCCTGTTACCATGGAATTGAAAATAAACGAATCCGATTTGACGAAGGACGATCAAAGGTAGGAGCGTGGAATTAATACAATAGACTAATCAACTTAAAAATGCACCCAAAAACCAATGAATATGGGTTCTTCTACTGTTCATTTGTGAATGAAAATCGCCGCGTTCGAATCCCTGTTACGATTGAATTGAAAATAAACGAATCCGATTTGACGAAGGACGATCAAAGGTAGGAGCGTGGAATTAATACAATAGACTAAACAACTTAAAAATGCACCTAAAAACCAATGAATATGGGTTCTTTTACTGTCCATTTGTGAATGAAAATCGCACCGCGTTCGAATCCCTGTTACCATGGAATTGAAAATAAACGCATCCGATTTGACGAAGGACGATCAAAGGTAGGAATGTGGAATTAATACAATAGACTAATCAACTGAAAAATGCACTTAAAAACCAATGAATATGGGCACTTCTACTGTTCATTTATGAATGACAATCGCCGCGTTCGAATCCCTGTTAACAAGGAATTGAAAATAAACGAATCCGATTTGACGAAGGACGATCAAAGGTAGGAGCGTGGAATTAATACAATAGACTAATCAACTTAAAAATGCACGTAAAAACCAATGAATATGGTATCTTCTACTGTTCATTTGTGAATGACAATCGCCGCGTTCGAATCCCTGTTACCATGGAATTGAAAATAAACGAATCCGATTTGACGAAGAACGATCAAAGGTAGGAGCGTGGAATAAATACAATAGACTACTCAACTTAAAAATGCACCCAAAAACCAATGAATATGGGTTCTTCTACTGTTCATTTGTGAATGACAATCGCCGCGTTCGAATCCCTGTTACCATGGAATTGAAAATAAACGAATCCGATTTGACGAAGGACGATCAAAGGTAGGAGCGTGGAATTAATACAATAGACTAATCAACTTAAAAATGCACCCAAAAACCAATGAATATGGGTTCTTCTACTGTTCATTTGTGAATGACAATCGCCGCGTTCGAATCCCTGTTACCATGGAATTGAAAAGAAACGAATCCGATTTGACGAAGGACGATCAAAGGTAGGAGCGTGGAATTAATACAATAGACTAATCAACTTAAAAATGCACCCAAAAACCAATGAATATGGGTTCTTCTACTGTTCATTTGTGAATGAAAATCGCCGCGTTCGAATCCCTGTTACGATTGAATTGAAAATAAACGAATCCGATTTGACGAAGGACGATCAAAGGTAGGAGCGTGGAATTAATATAATATACTAATCAACTTGAAAATGCACCTAAAAACCAATGAAATTGGGCACTTCTACTGTTCATTTGTGAATGACAATCGCCGGGTTCGAATCCCTGTTACCATTGAATTGAAAATAAACGAATCCGATTTAACGAAGAACGATTAAAGATAGGAGCGTGGAATTAATACAATAGACTAACCATATTAAAAATGCACCTAAAAACCAATGAATATGGGCACTTCTACTGTTCTTTTATGAATGACAATCGCCGCGTTCAAATCCCTGTTACCATGGAATTGAAAATAAACGAAACCGATTTGACGAAGGAAGATCAAAGTTAGGAGCGTGGAATTAATACAATAGACTAATCAACTTAAAAATATACCGAAAAACCAATGAATATGGGCACTTCTACTCTTTATTTCTGAATGAAAATCGCCGCGTTTGAATCCTGGTTACCATGGAATTGAAAATAAACGTATCCGATTTGACGAATAACGATCAAAGGTAGCTGCGTGGAATTAATACATTAGACTTAACAACTAAAAAAAACCGAAAAACCAATGAATATGGGTTCTTCTACTGTTCATTTGTGAATGACAATCGCCGCGTTCGAATCCCTGTTACCCTGGAATTGAAAATAAACGAATCCGATTTGACGAAGGGCCATCAAAGGTAGGAGCGTGGAATTAATACAATAGACTGAACAACTTAAAAATGCACGTAAAAACCCTGAATATGGGCAATTCTACTGTTCATTTTTAAATGAAAATAGCCGCGTTCGAATCCCTGTTAACATGGATTTGAAAATAAACGAATCCGATTTGACGAAGGACGATCAAAGGTAGGAGCGTGGAATTAATACAATAGACTAATCAACTTAAAAATGCACCTAAAAACCAATGAATATGGGCACTTCTACTATTCATTTGCGAATGATAAATCGACGCGTTTGAATCCCTGTTACCATGGAATTGAAAATAAACGAATCCGATTTGACGAAGGACGATCAAAGGTAGGAGCGTGGAATTAATACAATAGACTAATCAACTTAAAAATGCACCTAAAAACCAATGAATATGGGTTCCTCTACTGTTCATTTGTTAATGACAATGGCCGCGTTCGAATCCCTGTTACCATGGAATTGAAAATAAACGAATCCGATTTGACGAAGGACGATCAAAGGTAGGAGCGTTGAATTAATACAATAGACTAATCAACTTAAAAATGCACCTAAAAGCCAATGAATATGGGTTCTTCTACTGTTCATTTCTGAATGAAAATCGCCGCGTTCGAATCCCTGTTACCATGGAATTGAAAATAAACGCTTCCGATTTGACGAAGGACGATCAAAGGTAGGGATGTGGAATTAATACAATAGACTAATCATATTAAAAATGCACCTAAAAACCAATGATATTGGCACTTCTACTGTTCATTTATGAATGACAATCGCCGCGTTCGATTCCCTGTAAACACGAAATCAAAATAAACGAATCCGATTTGACGAAGGACGATCAAAGGTAGGAGCGTGGAATTAATACAATAGACTAACCATATTAAAAATGCACCTAAAAACTAATGAATATGGGCACTTCTACTCTTTATTTCTGAATGAAAATCGCCGCGTTTGAATCCTGGTTACCATGGAATTGAAAATAAACGCATCCGATTTGACGAAGGACGATCAAAGGTTGGAGCGTGGAATTAATACAATAGACTAAACAACTTAAAAATGCACGTAAAAACCAATGAATATGGGCAATTCTACTGTTCATTTGTAAATGAAAATCGCCGCGTTCGAATCCCTGTTACCATGGAATTGAAAATAAACGCATCCGATTTGACGAAGGACGATCAAAGGTAGTAGCGTGGAATTATTACAATAGACTAATCAACTTAAAAATTCACGTCAAAACCAATGAATATGGGCACTTCTACTGTTCATTTGTGAATGAAAATGCCGCGTTCGAATACCTTTTACCATGGAATTGAAAATAAACGAATCCGATTTGACGAAGGACGATCAAAGTTAGGAGCGTGGAATTAATACAATAGACTAATCAACTTAAAAATGCAAATAAAAACCAATGAATATGGGCAATTCTACTGTTCATTTGTGAATGAAAATCGCCGCGTTCGAATACCTGTTACCATGGAATTGAAAATAAACGAATCCGATTGGACGAAGGACGATCAAAGGAAGGAGTGTGGAATTAATACAATAGACTAATCAACTTAAAAATGCACGTAAAACCAATGAATATGGGTTTTCTACTGTTGATTTGTGAATGAAAATCGCCGCGTTCGAATCCCTGTTACCATGGAATTGAAAATAAACGAATCCGATTGGACGAAGGACGATCAAAGGTAGGATCGTGGAATTAATACAATAGACTAATCAACTTAAAAACGCACCTAAAAACCAATGATTATGGGTTCTTTTACTGTTCATTTTTGAATGAAAATCGCCGCGTTCGAATTCCTGTTACCATGGAATTGAAAATAAACGAATCCGATTTGACGAAGGACGATCAAAGTTAGGAGCGTGGAATTAATACAATAGACTAATCAACTTAAAAATGCAAATAAAAACCAATGAATATGGGCAATTCTACTGTTCATTTGTGAATGAAAATCGCCGCGTTCGAATACCTGTTACCATGGAATTGAAAATAAACGAATCCGATTGGACGAAGGACGATCAAAGGAAGGAGTGTGGAATTAATACAATAGACTAATCAACTTAAAAATGCACGTAAAACCAATGAATATGGGTTTTCTACTGTTGATTTGTGAATGAAAATCGCCGCGTTCGAATCCCTGTTACCATGGAATTGAAAATAAACGAATCCGATTTGACGAAGGACGATTAAAGTTAGGAGCGTGTAGTTAATACAATAGACTAATCAACTTAAAAATGCACTGAAAAAACAATGAATATGGGCACTTCTACTGTTTATTTGTAAATGATAATCGCCGCGTTCGAATCCCTTTTACCATGGAATTGAAAATAAACGAATCCGATTTGCCGAAGGACGATCAAAATAGGAGCGTGGAATTAATACAATAGACTAACCATATTAAAAATGCACCTAAAAACTAATGAATATGGGCACCTCTACTCTTTATTTCTGAATGAAAATCGCCGCGTTTGAATCCTGGTTACCATGGAATTGAAAATAAACGTATCCGATTTGACGAAGGACGATCAAAGGTCGGAGCGTGGAATTAATACAATAGACTAAACAACTTAAAAATGCAGGTAAAAACCAATGAATATGGGCAATTCTACTGTTCATTTGTGAATGAAATCGCCGCGTTTGTATCCTGGTTACCATGGAATTGAAAATTAACGAATCCGATTTGACGAAGAACGATCAAAGGTAGGAGCGTGAAATTAATACAATAGACTAATCAACTTAAAATTCACCTAAAAACCAATGAATATGGGTTCTTCTACTGTTCCTTTGTGAATTACAATCGCCGCGTTCGAATCCCTGTTACAATGGAATTGAAAATAAACGAATCCGATTTGACGAAGGACGATCAAAGGTAGGAGCGTTGAATTAATACAATAGACTAATCAACTTAAAAATGCACCTAAAAGCCAATGAATATGGGTTCTTCTACTGTTCATTTCTGAATGAAAATCGCCGCGTTCGAATCCCTGTTACCATGGAATTGAAAATAAACGCTTCCGATTTGACGAAGGACGATCAAAGGTAGGGATGTGGAATTAATACAATAGACTAATCATATTAAAAATGCACCTAAAAACCAATGATATTGGCACTTCTACTGTTCATTTATGAATGACAATCGCCGCGTTCGATTCCCTGTAAACACGAAATCAAAATAAACGAATCCGATTTGACGAAGGACGATCAAAGGTAGGAGCGTGGAATTAATACAATAGACTAACCATATTAAAAATGCACCTAAAAACTAATGAATATGGGCACTTCTACTCTTTATTTCTGAATGAAAATCGCCGCGTTTGAATCCTGGTTACCATGGAATTGAAAATAAACGCATCCGATTAGACGAAGGACGATCAAAGGTTGGAGCGTGGAATTAATACAATAGACTAAACAACTTAAAAATGCACGTAAAAACCAATGAATATGGGCAATTCTACTGTTCATTTGTAAATGAAAATCGCCGCGTTCGAATCCCTGTTACCATGGAATTGAAAATAAACGCATCCGATTTGACGAAGGACGATCAAAGGTAGTAGCGTGGAATTATTACAATAGACTAATCAACTTAAAAATTCACGTCAAAACCAATGAATATGGGCACTTCTACTGTTCATTTGTGAATGAAAATGCCGCGTTCGAATACCTTTTACCATGGAATTGAAAATAAACGAATCCGATTTGACGAAGGACGATCAAAGTTAGGAGCGTGGAATTAATACAATAGACTAATCAACTTAAAAATGCACCCCAAAACCAATGAATATGGGCACTTCTACTGTTCATTTGTGAATGATAAATCGCCGCGTTCGAATCCCTGTTACCATGGAATTGAAAATAAACGCATCCGATTTGACGAAGGACGATCAAAGGTAGGAGATAGGAATTAATACAATAGACTAATCAACTTCAAAATGCACCCCAAAACCAATGAATATGGGCACTTCTACTGTTCATTTGTGAATGAAAATTGCCGCGTTCGAATACCTGTTACCATGGAATTGAAAATAAACGAATCCGATTTGACGAAGAACGATCAAAGGTAGGAGCGTGAAATTAATACAATAGACTAATCAACTTAAAATTCACCTAAAAACCAATGATTATGGGTTCTTCTACTGTTCCTTTGTGAATGACAATCGCCGCGTTCGAATCCCTGTTACAATGGAATTGAAAATAAACGAATCCGATTTGACGAGGGACGATCAAAGGTAGGAGCGTGGAATTAATACAATAGACTGAACAACTTAAAAATGCACGTAAAAACCCTGAATATGGGCAATTCTACTGTTCATTTTTAAATGAAAATAGCCGCGTTCGAATCCCTGTTAACATGGATTTGAAAATAAACGAATCCGATTTGACGAAGGACGATCAAAGGTAGGAGCGTGGAATTAATACAATAGACTAATCAACTTAAAAATGCACCTAAAAACCAATGAATATGGGCACTTCTACTATTCATTTGCGAATGATAAATCGACGCGTTTGAATCCCTGTTACCATGGAATTGAAAATAAACGAATCCGATTTGACGAAGGACGATCAAAGGTAGGAGCGTGGAATTAATACAATAGACTAATCAACTTAAAAATGCACCTAAAAACCAATGAATATGGGTTCCTCTACTGTTCATTTGTTAATGACAATGGCCGCGTTCGAATCCCTGTTACCATGGAATTGAAAATAAACGAATCCGATTTGACGAAGGACGATCAAAGGTAGGAGCGTTGAATTAATACAATAGACTAATCAACTTAAAAATGCACCTAAAAGCCAATGAATATGGGTTCTTCTACTGTTCATTTCTGAATGAAAATCGCCGCGTTCGAATCCCTGTTACCATGGAATTGAAAATAAACGCTTCCGATTTGACGAAGGACGATCAAAGGTAGGGATGTGGAATTAATACAATAGACTAATCATATTAAAAATGCACCTAAAAACCAATGATATTGGCACTTCTACTGTTCATTTATGAATGACAATCGCCGCGTTCGATTCCCTGTAAACACGAAATCAAAATAAACGAATCCGATTTGACGAAGGACGATCAAAGGTAGGAGCGTGGAATTAATACAATAGACTAACCATATTAAAAATGCACCTAAAAACTAATGAATATGGGCACTTCTACTCTTTATTTCTGAATGAAAATCGCCGCGTTTGAATCCTGGTTACCATGGAATTGAAAATAAACGCATCCGATTTGACGAAGGACGATCAAAGGTTGCAGCGTGGAATTAATACAATAGACTAAACAACTTAAAAATGCACGTAAAAACCAATGAATATGGGCAATTCTACTGTTCATTTGTAAATGAAAATCGCCGCGTTCGAATCCCTGTTACCATGGAATTGAAAATAAACGCATCCGATTTGACGAAGGACGATCAAAGGTAGTAGCGTGGAATTATTACAATAGACTAATCAACTTAAAAATTCACGTCAAAACCAATGAATATGGGCACTTCTACTGTTCATTTGTGAATGAAAATGCCGCGTTCGAATACCTTTTACCATGGAATTGAAAATAAACGAATCCGATTTGACGAAGGACGATCAAAGTTAGGAGCGTGGAATTAATACAATAGACTAATCAACTTAAAAATGCAAATAAAAACCAATGAATATGGGCAATTCTACTGTTCATTTGTGAATGAAAATCGCCGCGTTCGAATACCTGTTACCATGGAATTGAAAATAAACGAATCCGATTGGACGAAGGACGATCAAAGGTAGGATCGTGGAATTAATACAATAGACTAATCAACTTAAAAACGCACCTAAAAACCAATGATTATGGGTTCTTTAACTGTTCATTTTTGAATGAAAATCGCCGCGTTCGAAT
>NW_027287421.1:0-64561 GCF_022747635.1 Hetaerina americana | reverse complement strand
ACATTATTTTCCATGAAAAGTGCCAATACCCACCCCCTTTGGGTTCTAGGTGAAAATCTCACTCGACACATATCAAACAAAAATGTTCCATGGTGTGTATTATTGTTCATTTTCATCAAATAAACAAAATTAAACCCAGAATAAATCCTGAAAGACAAGAAATGAGCATAAAAGATGCTTCAGCGCAAGTGTTAATGTTAATAAAAGAGCCCAAATTTCTAAAAATATTGCGAAAAACAACAATTTTCAGTTTTAGAGTGAACGTTTGAGGTGTATAGAAGGCATTAATTTCATTTTTAAAAAATTTAATTTTTCCCATTTTTCCATGAAAAGTGCCAATACCCCCCCCTTTGGGTTCTAGGTGAAAATCTCACTCGACACAAATCAAACAAAAATGTTTCCATGGTGTGTATTGTTGTTCATGTTCATCAAATAAACAAAATAAAACCCAGAATATATCCTGAAAGACAAGAAATGAGCATAAAAGGTGCTTCAGCGCAAGTGTTAATGTTACTAAAAGAGCCCAAATTTCTAAAAATATTGCGAAAAAACAACAATTTTCAGTTTAGAGTGAATGTTTGAGGTGTATAGAAGGCATTTATTTCATTTTTAGAAAATTAAATTTTTCACATTTTTCCATGAAAAGTCCAATACCCCCCCTTTGGGTTCTAGGTAAAAATCTCATTCGACACAAATCAAACAAAAATGTTTCCATGGTGTGTATTGTTGTTCATTTTCATCAAATAAACAAAATAAAACCCAGAATAAATCCTGAAAGACAAGAAATGAGCATAAAAGATGCTTAAGCGCAACTGTTAATGTTACTAAAAGAGCCCAAATTTCTAAAAATATTGCGAAAAACCACAATTTTCAGTTTAAGAGTGAATGTTTGAGGTGTATAGAAGGCATTTATTTCATTTTTAGAAAATTTAATTTTTCACATTTTTCCATGAAAAGTGCCAATACTCCCCCCTTTGGGTTCTAGGTGAAAATCTCACTCGACACAAATCAAACAAAAATGTTTCCATGGTGTGTTTTGTTGTTCATTTTTATCAAATAAACAAAATAAAACCCAGAATAAATCCTGAAAGACAAGAAATGAGCATAAAAGATGCTTCAGCGCAAGTGTTAATGTTACTAAAAGAGCCCAAATTTCTAAATATATTGCGAAAAACAACAATTTTTAGTTTAGAGTGAATGTTTGAGGTGCATAGAAGGCATTTATTTCAATTTTAGAAAATTTAATTTTTCACATTTTTCCATGAAAAGTGCCAATACTCCCCCCTTTGGTTTTTAGGTGAAAATCTCACTCGAAACATATCAAACAAAAATGTTTCCATGGTGTGTATTGTTGTTCATTTTCATCAAATAAACAAAATAAAACCCAGAATAAATCCTGAAAGACAAGAAATGAGCATAAAAGAAGTTTCAGCGCAAGTGTTAATGTCACTAAAAGAGCCAAAATTTCTAAAAATATTGCGAAAAACAAAAATTTTCAGTTTTAGAGTGAATGTTTGAGGTGTATAGAAGGCATTTATTTCATTTTTAGAAAATTTAATTTTTCACATTTTTCCATGAAAAGTGCCAATACCCCCCCTTTGGGTTCTAGGTGAAAATCTCACTCTACACAAATCAAACAAAAATGTTTCCATGGTGTGTATTGTCGTTCATTTTCATCAAATAAACAAAATAAAACCCAGAATAAATACTGAAAGGCAAGAAATGAGCATAAAAGATGCTTCAGGGCAAGTGTTAATGTTACTAAAAGAGCCCAAATTTCTAAAAATATTGCGAAAAACCACAATTTTCAGTTTAAGAGTGAATGTTTGAGGTGTATAGAAGGCATTTATTTCATTTTTAGAAAATTTAATTTTTCACATTTTTCCATGAAAAGTGCCAATACTCCCCCCTTTGGGTTCTAGGTGAAAATCTCACTCGACACAAATCAAACAAAAATGTTTCCATGGTGTGTATTGTTGTTCATTTTCATCAAATAAACAAAATAAAACCCAGAATAAATCCTGAAAGACAAGAAATGAGCATAAAAGATGCTTCAGCGCAAGTGTTAATGTTACTAAAAGAGCCCAAATTTCTAATTATATTGCGAAAAACATCAATTTTTAGTTTTAGAGTGAATGTTTGAGGTGTATAGAAGGCATTTATTTCATTTTTAAAAAATTTAATTTTTCCCATTTTTCCATGAAAACTGCCCCCCCCCCTTTGGGTTCTAGGTGAAAATCTCACTCGACACAAATCAAACAAAAATGTTTCCATGGTGTGTATTGTTGTTCATTTTCATCAAATAAACAGAATAAAACCCAGAATAAATACTGAAATACAAGAAATGAGCATAAAAGATGCTTCAGCGGAATTGGTAATGTTATTAAAAGAGCCCAAATTTCTAAAAATATTGCGAAAAACAACAATTTTCAGTTTTAGAGTGAATGTTTGAGGTGTATGGAAGGCATTTATTTTATTTTTAGAAAATTTAATTTTTCACATTTTTCCATGAAAAGTGCCAATACCACCCCCTATGGGTTCTAGGTGAAAATCTCACTCGACACAAATCAAACAAAAATATTTCCAGGGGTGTGTGTTGTTGTTCATTTTCATCAAATAAACATAATAAAACCCAGAATAAATCCTGAAAGACAAGAAATGAGCATAAAAGATGCTTCAGCGCAAGTGTTAATGTCACTAAAAGAGCCAAAATTTCTAAAAATATTGCAAAAAAACAAAATTTTCAGTTTTAGAGTGAATGTTTGAGGTGTATAGAAGGCATTTATTTCATTTTTAGAAAATTTAATTTTTCACATTTTTCCATGAAAAGTGCCAATACCCCCCCCCCTTGGGTTCTAGGTGAAAATCTCACTCGACACAGATCAAACAAAAATGTTTCCATGGTGTGTGTTGTTGTTCATTTTCATCAAATAAACAAAATAAAACCCAGAATAAATCCTGAAAGACAAGAAATGAGCATAAAAGATGCTTCAGCGCAAGTGTTAATGTCACTAAAAGAGCCAAAATTTCTAAAAATATTGCGAAAAACAAAAATTTTCAGTTTAAGAGTGAATGTTTGAGGTGTATAGAAGGCATTTATTTCATTTTTAGAAAATTTAATTTTTCACATTTTTCCCATGAAAAGTGCCAATACTCCCCCCTTTGGGTTCTAGGTGAAAATCTCACTCGACACAAATCAAACAAAAATGTTTCCATGGTGTGTATTGTTGTTCATTTTCATCAAATAAACAAAATAAAACCCAGAATAAATCCTGAATGACAAGAAATGAGCATAAAAGATGCTTCAGCGCAAGTGTTAATGTTACTAAAAGAGCCCAAATTTCTAATTATATTGCGAAAAACATCAATTTTTAGTTTTAGAGTGAATGTTTGAGGTGTATAGAAGGCATTTATTTCATTTTTAAAAAATTTAATTTTTCCCATTTTTCCATGAAAACTGCCCCCCCCCTTTGGGTTCTAGGTGAAAATCTCACTCGACACAAATCAAACAAAAATGTTTCCATGGTGTGTATTGTTGTTCATTTTCATCAAATAAACAGAATAAAACCCAGAATAAATACTGAAATACAAGAAATGAGCATAAAAGATGCTTCAGCGGAATTGGTAATGTTATTAAAAGAGCCCAAATTTCGTAAAATATTGCGAAAACAACAATTTTCAGTTTTAGAGTGAATGTTTGAGGTGTATGGAAGGCATTTATTTTATTTTTAGAAAATTTAATTTTTCACATTTTTCCATGAAAAGTGCCAATACCACCCCCTATGGGTTCTAGGTGAAAATCTCACTCGACACAAATCAAACAAAAATATTTCCAGGGTGTGTATTGTTGTTCATTTTCATCAAATTAACAAAATAAAACCCAGAATAAATCCTGAAAGACAAGAAATGAGCATAAAAGATGCTTCAGCGCAAGTGTTAATGTTACTAAAAGAGCCAAAATTTCTAAAAATATTGCGAAAAACAACAATTTTCAGTTTAAGAGTGAATGTTTGAGGTGTATAGAAGTCTTTATTTTCATTTTTAGAAAATTTAATTTTTCACATTTTTCCATGAAAAGTGCCAATACCCCCCCTTTGTGTTCTAGGTGAAAATCTCACTCTACCCAAATCAAACAAAAATGTTTCCATGGTGTGTATTGTTGTTCATTTTCATCAAATAAACAAAATAAAACCCAGAATAAATCCTGAAAAACAAGTAATTAGCATAAAAGATGCTTCAGCGCAAGTGTTAATGTTACTAAGAGAGCCAAAATTTCTAAAAATATTGCGAAAAACATCAATTTTTAGTTTAAGAGTGAATGTTTGAGGTGTATAGAAGGCATTTATTTCATTTTTAGAAAATTTAATTTTTCACATTTTTCCATGAAAAGTGCCAAAACCCCCTCTTTGGGTTCTAGGTGAAAATGTCACTCGACACAAATCAAACAAAAATGTTTCCATGGTGTGTATTGTTGTTCATTTTCATCAACTAAACAAAATTAAACCCAGAATAAATCCTGAAAGGCAAGAAATGAGCATAAAAGATGCTTCAGCGCAAGTGTTAATGATCCTAAAAGAGCCCAAATTTCTAAAAATATTGCGAAAAACCACAATCTTCTGTTTAAGAGTGAATGTTTGAGGTGCATAGAAGGCATTTATTTCAATTTTAGAAAATTTAATTTTTCACATTTTTCCATGAAAAGTGCCAATACTCCCCCCTTTGGGTTCTAGGTGAAAATCCCACTCGACACAAATCAAACAAAAATGTTTCCATGGTGTGTTTTGTTGTTCATTTTCATCAAATAAACAAAATAAAACCCAGAATAAATCCTGAAAGACAAGAAATGAGCATAAAAGATGCTTCAGCGCAAGTGTTAATGTTACTAAAAGAGCCCAAATTTCTAAATATATTGCGAAAAACAACAATTTTTAGTTTTAGAGTGAATGTTTGAGGTGCATAGAAGGCATTTATTTCAATTTTAGAAAATTTAATTTTTCACATTTTTCCATGAAAAGTGCCAATACTCCCCCCTTTGGTTTCTAGGTGAAAATCTCACTCGAAACATATCAAACAAAAATGTTTCCATGGTGTGTATTGTTGTTCATTTTCATCAAATAAACAAAATAAAACCCAGAATAAATCCTGAAAGACAAGAAATGAGCATAAAAGATGCTTCAGCGCAAGTGTTAATGTTACTAAAAGATGCTTCAGCGGAATTGTTAATGTTATTAAAAGAGCCCAAATTTCTAAAAATATTGCGAATAACAACAATTTTCAGATTTAGAGTGAATGTTTGAAGTGTATAGAAGGCATTTATTTCATTTTTAGAAAGTGTAATTTTTCACATTTTTCCATGAAAAGTGCCAATACCCCCCCCCTTTGGGTTCTAGGTGAAAATCTCACTCTACACAAATCAAACAAAAATGTTTCCATGGTGTGTATTGTTGTTCATTTTCATCAAATAAACAAAATAAAACCCAGAATAAATACTGAAATACAAGAAATGAGCATAAAAGATGCTTCAGCGGAATTGTTAATGTTATTAAAAGAGCCCAAATTTCTAAAAATATTGCTAAAAACAACAATTTCCAGATATAGAGTGAATGTTTGAGGTGTATAGAAGGCATTTATTTTATTTTAAGAAAATTTAATTTTTCCCATTTCTCCATGAAAAATGCCAATACCCGCCCCCCTTTGGGTTCTAGGTGAAAATCTCACTCGAAACATATCAAACAAAAATGTTTCCATGGTGTGTATTGTTGTGCATTTTCATCAAATAAAAAAAATAAAACCCAGAATAAATCCTGAAAGACAAGAAATGAGCATAAAAGATGCTTCAGCACAAGTGTTAATGTTACTAAAAGAGCCCAAATATCTAAAAATATTGAGAAAAACAACAATTTTCAGTTTAAGAGTGAATGTTTGAGGTGTATAGAAGGCATTTATTTCATTTTTAGAAAATTTAATTTTTCACATTTTTCCATGAAAACTGCCCCCCCCCTTTGGGTTCTAGGTGAAAATCTCACTCGACACAAATCAAACAAAAATGTTTCCATGGTGTTTATTGTTGTTCATTTTCATCAAATAAACAGAATAAAACCCAGAATAAATCCTGAAAGACAAGAAATGAGCATAAAAGATGCTTCAGCGCAAGTGTTAATGTTACTAAAAGAGCCAAAATTTCAAAAATATTGCGAAAAACAACAATTTTCAGTTTACGAGTGAATTATTGAGGTGTATAGAAGGCATTTTTTTCATTTTTAGAAAATTTAATTTTTCACATTTTTCCATGAAAAGTGCCAATACCCACCCCCTTTGGGTTCTAGGTGAAAATCTTAGTCGACACAAATCAAACAAAAATGTTTCCATGGTGTGTATTGTTGTTCATTTTTATAAAATAAACAAAATATAACCCAGAATAAATACTGAAAGACAAGAAATGAGCATAAAAGATGCTTCAGCGCAAGTGTTAATGTTACTAAAAGAGCCCAAATTTCTAAAAATATTGCGAAAAACCACAATTTTCAGTTTAAGAGTGAATGTTTGAGGTGTATAGAAGGCATTTATTTCATTTTTAGAAAATTTAATTTTTCACATTTTTCCATGAAAAGTGCCAATACTCCCCCCTTTGGGTTCTAGGTGAAAATCTCACTCGACACAAATCAAACAAAAATGTTTCCATGGTGTGTTTTGTTGTTCATTTTTATCAAATAAACAAAATAAAACCCAGAATAAATCCTGAAAGACAAGAAATGAGCATAAAAGATGCTTCAGCGCAAGTGTTAATGTTACTAAAAGAGCCCAAATTTCTAAATATATTGCGAAAAACAACAATTTTTAGTTTTAGAGTGAATGTTTGAGGTGCATAGAAGGCATTTATTTCAATTTTAGAAAATTTAATTTTTCACATTTTTCCATGAAAAGTGCCAATACTCCCCCCTTTGGTTTTTAGGTGAAAATCTCACTCGAAACATATCAAACAAAAATGTTTCCATGGTGTGTATTGTTGTTCATTTTCATCAAATAAACAAAATAAAACCCAGAATAAATCCTGAAAGACAAGAAATGAGCATAAAAGATGCTTCAGCGCAAGTGTTAATGTTACTAAAAGAGCCCAAATTTCTAAAAATATTGCGAAAAACAACAATTTTCAGTATAAGAGTGAATGTTTGAGGTGTATAGAAGGCATTTATTTCATTTTTAGAAAATTTAATTTTTCCCATTTTTCCATGAAAAGTGCCAATACCCCCCCTTTGGGTTCTAGGCGAAAATCTCCCTCGACACAAATCAAACAAAAATGTTTCCATGATGTGTATTGTTGTTCATTTTCATCAAATAAACAAAATAAAACCCAGAATAAATACTGAAATACAAGAAATGAGCATAAAAGATGCTTCAGCGGAATTGTTAATGTTATTAAAAGAGCCCAAATTTCTAAAAATATTGCGAATAACAACAATTTTCAGATTTAGAGTGAATGTTTGAAGTGTATAGAAGGCATTTATTTCATTTTTAGAAAGTTTAATTTTTCACATTTTTCCATGAAAAGTGCCAATACCCCCCCCCTTTGGGTTCTAGGTGAAAATCTCACTCTACACAAATCAAACAAAAATGTTTCCATGGTGTGTATTGTTGTTCATTTTCATCAAATAAACAAAATAAAACCCAGAATAAATACTGAAATACAAGAAATGAGCATAAAAGATGCTTCAGCGCAAGTGTTAATGTTACTAAAAGAGCCAAAATTTCTAAAAATATTGCGAAAAACAACAATTTTCAGATTTAGAGTGAA
The DNA here is from genome assembly GCF_022747635.1 of Hetaerina americana. NCBI lineage: Eukaryota > Metazoa > Arthropoda > Insecta > Odonata > Calopterygidae > Hetaerina > Hetaerina americana. Next base: position 56,769 of record NW_027287421.1, on the reverse strand, counting down.
TGTTTGAGGTGTATAGAAGGAATTTATTTCATTTTTAGAAAATTTAATTTTTCTCATTTTTCCATGAAAACTGCCCCCCCCTTTGGGTTCTAGGTGAAAATCTCACTCTACACAAATCAAACAAAAATGTTTCCATGGTGTGTATTGTTGTTCATTTTCATCAAATAAACAGAATAAAACCCAGAATAAATCCTGAAAGACAAGAAATGAGCATAAAAGATGCTTCAGCGCAAGTGTTAATGTTAATAAAAGAGCCAAAATTTCAAAAATATTGCGAAAAACAACAATTTTCAGTTTACGAGTGAATTATTGAGGTGTATAGAAGGCATTTATTTCATTTTTAGAAAATTTAATTTTTCACATTTTTCCATGAAAAGTGCCAATGCCCACCCCCTTTGGGTTCTAGGTGAAAATCTCACTCGACACATATCAAACAAAAATGTTTCCATGGTGTGTATTGTTGTTCATTTTCATCAAATAAACAAAATTAAACCCAGAATAAATCCTGAAAGACAAGAAATGAGCATAAAAGATGCTTCAGCGCAAGTGTTAATGTTAATAAAAGAGCCCAAATTTCTAAAAATATTGCGAAAAACAACAATTTTCAGTTAAAGAGTCAACGTTTGAGGTGTATAGAAGTCATTTATTTCATTTTTAGAAAATTTAATTTTTCACATTTTTCCATGAAAAGTGCCAATACCCCCTTTGGGTTCTAGGTGAAAATCTCACTTAAAACAAATCTAACAAAAATGTTTCCATGGTGTGTATTGTTTTTCATTTTCATCAAATAAAAAAAATAAAACCCAGAATAAATACTGAAAGACAAGAAATGAGCATAAAATATGCTTCAGCGCAAGTGTTACTAAAAGAGCCAAAATTTCTAAAAATATTGCGAAAAACAATTATTTTCAGTTTAAGAGTGAATGTTTGAGGTGTATAGAAGGCATTTATTTCATTTTTAGAAAATTTAATTTTTCACATTTTTCCATGAAAAGTGCCAATACCCCCTTTGGGTTCTAGGTGAAAATCTCACTCGACACAAATCAAACAAAAATGTTTCCATGGTGTGCATTGTTGTTCATTTTCATCAAATAAACAAAATAAAACCCAGAATAAATCCTGAAAGACAAGAAATGAGCATAAAAGATGCTTCAGCGCAAGTGTTAATGTTACTAAAAGAGCCCAAATTTCTAAAAATATTGCGAAAAAAACCAATTTTCAGATTAAGAGTGAATGTTTCAGGTGTATAGAAGGCATTTATTTCATTTTTAGAAAATGTTTATTTTCACATTTTTCCATGAAGAGTGCCAATACCCCCCCTTTGGGTTCTAGGTGAAAATCTAACTCGACACAAATCAAACAAAAATGTTTCCATGGTGTGTATTGTTGTTCATTTTCATCAACTAAAATAAATTAAACCCAGAATAAATCCTGAAAGGCAAGAAATGAGCATAAAAGATGCTTCAGCGGAATTGTTAATGTTATTAAAAGAGGCCAAATTTCTAAAAATATTGCGGAAAACAACAATTTTCAGTTTTAGAGTTAATGTTTGAGGGGCATAGAAGGCATTTATTTCAATTTTAGAAAATTTAATTTTTCACATTTTTCCATGAAAAGTGCCAATACCCACCCCCTTTGGGTTCTAGGTGAAAATCTCACTCGACACATATCAAACAAAAATGTTTCCATGGTGTGTATTATTGTTCATTTTCATCAAATAAACAAAATTAAACCCAGAATAAATCCTGAAAGACAAGAAATGAGCATAAAAGATGCTTCAGCGCAAGTGTTAATGTTAATAAAAGAACCCAAATTTCTAAAAATATTGCGAAAAACAACAATTTTCAGTTTTAGAGTGAACGTTTGAGGTGTATAGAAGGCATTAATTTCATTTTTAAAAAATTTAATTTTTCCCATTTTTCCATGAAAAGTGCCAATACCCCCCCCTTTGGGTTCTAGGTGAAAATCTCACTCCACACAAATTAAACAAAAATGTTTCCATGGTGTGTATTGTTGTTCATGTTCATCAAATAAACAAAATAAAACCCAGAATATATCCTGAAAGACAAGAAATGAGCATAAAAGGTGCTTCAGCGCAAGTGTTAATGTTACTAAAAGAGCCCAAATTTCTAAAAATATTGCGAAAAACAACAATTTTCAGTTTAGAGTGAATGTTTGAGGTGTATAGAAGGCATTTATTTCATTTTTAGAAAATTAAATTTTTCACATTTTTCCATGAAAAGTCCAATACCCCCCCTTTGGGTTCTAGGTGAAAATCTCATTCTACACAAATCAAACAAAAATGTTTCCATGGTGTGTATTGTTGTTCATTTTCATCAAATAAACAAAATAAAACCCAGAATAAATCCTGAAAGACAAGAAATGAGCATAAAAGATGCTTAAGCGCAAGTGTTAATGTTACTAAAAGAGCCCAAATTTCTAAAAATATTGCGAAAAACAACAATTTTCAGTTTAAGAGTGAATGTTTGAGGTGTATAGAAGGCATTTATTTCATTTTTAGAAAATTTAATTTTTCACATTTTTCCATGAAAACTGCCAATACCCCCCCCTTTGGGTTCTAGGTGAAAATCTCACTCGACACAAATCAAACAAAAATGTTTCCATGGTGTGTATTGTTGTTCATTTTCATCAAATAAACAAAATAAAACCCAGAAAAAATACTGAAAGACAAGAAATGAGCATGAAAGATGCTTAAGCGCAAGTGTTAATGTTACTAAAAGAGACCAAATATCTAAAAATATTGCGAAAAACAACAATTTTCAGTTAAAGAGTCAACGTTTGAGGTGTATAGAAGTCATTTATTTCATTTTTAGAAAATTTAATTTTTCACATTTTTCCATGAAAAGTGCCAATACCCCCTTTGGGTTCTAGGTGAAAATCTCACTTAAAACAAATCAAACAAAAATGTTTCCATGGTGTGTATTGTTTTTCATTTTCATCAAATAAACAAAATAAAACCCAGAATAAATACTGAAAGACAAGAAATGAGCATAAAATATGCTTCAGCGCAAGTGTTACTAAAAGAGCCAAAATTTCTAAAAAATATTGCAAAAAACAACAATTTTCAGTTTAAGAGTGAATGTTTGAGGTGTATAGAAGGCATTTATTTCATTTTTAGAAAATTTAATTTTTCCCATTTTTCCATGAAAAGTGCCAATACCCCCCCTTTGGGTTCTAGGTGAAAATCTCATTCGACACAAATCAAACAAAAATGTTTCCAAGGTGTGTATTGTTGTTCATTTTCATCAAATAAACAAAATAAAACCCAGAATATATCCTTAAAGACAAGAAATGAGCATAAAAGGTGCTTCAGCGCAAGTGTTAATGTTACTAAAAGAGCCCAAATTTCTAAAAATATTGCGAAAAACAACAATTTTCAATTTAGAGTGAATGTTTGAGGTGTATAGAAGGCATTTATTTCATTTTTAGAAAATTAAATTTTTCACATTTTTCCATGAAAAGTCCAATACCCCCCCTTTGGGTTCTAGGTGAAAATCTCATTCGACACAAATCAAACAAAAATGTTTCCAAGGTGTGTATTGTTGTTCATTTTCATCAAATAAACAAAATAAAACCCAGAATAAATCCTGAAAGACAAGAAATGAGCATAAAAGATGCTTAAGCGCAAGTGTTAATGTTACTAAAAGAGCCCAAATTTCTAAAAATATTGCGAAAAACAACAATTTTCAATTTAGAGTGAATGTTTGAGGTGTATAGAAGGCATTTATTTCATTTTGAGAAAATTTAATTTTTCACATTTTTCCATGAAAAGTGCCAATACCCCCCCCTTTGGGTTCTAGGTGAAAATCTCACTCGACACAAATCAAACAAAAATGTTTCCATGGTGTGTATTGTTGTCCATTTTCATCAAATAAACAAAATAAAACCCAGAATAAATACTGAAAGACAAGAAATGAGCATGAAAGATGCTTAAGCGCAAGTGTTAATGTTACTAAAAGAGACCAAATATCTAAAAATATTGCGAAAAACAAAATTTTCAGATTTAGAGTGAATGTTTGAGGTGTAAAAAAGGCATTTATTTCATTTTTAGAAAATTTAATTTTTCAAATTTTTCAATGAAAAGTGCCAATACCCCCTTTGGGTTCTAGGTGAAAATCTCACTTAAAACAAATCAAACAAAAATGTTTCCATGGTGTGTATTGTTGTTCATTTTCATCAAATAAACAAAATAAAACCCAGAATAAATACTGAAAGGCATGAAATGAGCATAAAAGATGCTTCAGCGCAAGTGTTAATGTTACTAAAAGAGCCCAAATTTCTAAAAATATTGCGAAAAACCACAATCTTCTGTTAAAGAGTGAATGTTTGAGGGGCATAGAAGGCATTTATTTCAATTTTAGAAAATTTAATTTTTCACATTTTTCCATGAAAAGTGCCAATACCCTCCCCTTTGGGTTCTAGGTGAAAATCTCACTCGAAACAAATCAAACAAAAATGTTTCCATGGTGTGTATTGTTGTTCATTTTCATCAAATAAACAAAATAAAACCCAGAATAAATACTGAAAGGCAAGAAATGAGCATAAAAGATGCTTCAGCGCAAGTGTTAATGTTACTAAAAGAGCCAAAATTTCTAAAAATATTGCGAAAAACAACAATTTTCAGATTTAGAGTGAATGTTTGAGGTGTATAGAAGGAATTTATTTCATTTTTAGAAAATTTAATTTTTCTCATTTTTCCATGAAAACTGCCCCCCCCCTTTGGGTTCTAGGTGAAAATCTCACTCGACACAAATCAAACAAAAATGTTTCACTGGTGTGTATTGTTGTTGATTTTCATCAAATAAACAGAATAAAACCCAGAATAAATCCTGAAAGACAAGAAATGAGCATAAAAGATGCTTCAGCGCAAGTGTTAATGTTACTAAAAGAGCCAAAATTTCAAAAATATTGCGAAAAACAACAATTTTCAGTTTACGAGTGAATTATTGAGGTGTATAGAAGGCATTTATTTCATTTTTAGAAAAGTTAATTTTTCACAATTTTCCATGAAAAGTGCCAATACCCACCCGCTTTGGGTTCTAGGTGAAAATCTCACTCGACATATATCAAACAAAAATGTTTCCATGGTGTGTATTGTTGTTCATTTTCATCAAATAAACAAAATTAAACCCAGAATAAATCCTGAAAGACAAGAAATGAGCATAAAAGATGCTTCAGCGCAAGTGTTAATGTTAATAAAAGAGCCCAAATTTCTAAAAATATTGCGAAAAACAACAATTTTCAGTTTAAGAGTGAATGTTTGAGGTGTATAGAAGGCATTTATTTCATTTTTAGAAAATTTAATTTTTCACATTTTTCCATGAAAAGTGCCAATACCCCCTTTGGGTTCTAGGTGAAAATCTCACTCGACACAAATCAAACAAAAATGTTTCCATGGTGTGCATTGTTGTTCATTTTCATCACATAAACAAAATAAAACCCAGAATAAATACTGAAAGACAAGAAATGAGCATAAAAGATGCTTCAGCGGAATTGTTAATGTTATTAAAAGAGGCCAAATTTCTAAAAATATTGCGGAAAACAACAATTTTCAGTTTTAGAGTTAATGTTTGAGGGGCATAGAAGGCATTTATTTCAATTTTAGAAAATTTAATTTTTCACATTTTTCCATGAAAAGTGCCAATACCCACCCCCTTTGGGTTCTAGGTGAAAATCTCACTCGACACATATCAAACAAAAATGTTTCCATGGTGTGCATTGTTGTTCATTTTCATCAAATAAACAAAATAAAACCCAGAATAAATCCTGAAAGACAAGAAATGAGCATAAAAGATGCTTCAGCGCAAGTGTTAATGTTACTAAAAGAGCCCAAATTTCTAAAAATATTGCGAAAAAAACCAATTTTCAGATTAAGAGTGAATGTTTCAGGTGTATAGAAGGCATTTATTTCATTTTTAGAAAATGTTTATTTTCACATTTTTCCATGAAGAGTGCCAATACCCCCCCTTTGGGTTCTAGGTGAAAATCTAACTCGACACAAATCAAACAAAAATGTTTCCATGGTGTGTATTGTTGTTCATTTTCATCAACTAAAATAAATTAAACCCAGAATAAATCCTGAAAGGCAAGAAATGAGCATAAAAGATGCTTCAGCGGAATTGTTAATGTTATTAAAAGAGGCCAAATTTCTAAAAATATTGCGGAAAACAACAATTTTCAGTTTTAGAGTTAATGTTTGAGGGGCATAGAAGGCATTTATTTCAATTTTAGAAAATTTAATTTTTCACATTTTTCCATGAAAAGTGCCAATACCCACCCCCTTTGGGTTCTAGGTGAAAATCTCACTCGACACATATCAAACAAAAATGTTCCATGGTGTGTATTATTGTTCATTTTCATCAAATAAACAAAATTAAACCCAGAATAAATCCTGAAAGACAAGAAATGAGCATAAAAGATGCTTCAGCGCAAGTGTTAATGTTAATAAAAGAGCCCAAATTTCTAAAAATATTGCGAAAAACAACAATTTTCAGTTTTAGAGTGAACGTTTGAGGTGTATAGAAGGCATTAATTTCATTTTTAAAAAATTTAATTTTTCCCATTTTTCCATGAAAAGTGCCAATACCCCCCCCTTTGGGTTCTAGGTGAAAATCTCACTCGACACAAATCAAACAAAAATGTTTCCATGGTGTGTATTGTTGTTCATGTTCATCAAATAAACAAAATAAAACCCAGAATATATCCTGAAAGACAAGAAATGAGCATAAAAGGTGCTTCAGCGCAAGTGTTAATGTTACTAAAAGAGCCCAAATTTCTAAAAATATTGCGAAAAACAACAATTTTCAGTTTAGAGTGAATGTTTGAGGTGTATAGAAGGCATTTATTTCATTTTTAGAAAATTAAATTTTTCACATTTTTCCATGAAAAGTCCAATACCCCCCCTTTGGGTTCTAGGTAAAAATCTCATTCGACACAAATCAAACAAAAATGTTTCCATGGTGTGTATTGTTGTTCATTTTCATCAAATAAACAAAATAAAACCCAGATTAAATCCTGAAAGACAAGAAATGAGCATAAAAGATGCTTAAGCGCAACTGTTAATGTTACTAAAAGAGCCCAAATTTCTAAAAATATTGCGAAAAACCACAATTTTCAGTTTAAGAGTGAATGTTTGAGGTGTATAGAAGGCATTTATTTCATTTTTAGAAAATTTAATTTTTCACATTTTTCCATGAAAAGTGCCAATACTCCCCCCTTTGGGTTCTAGGTGAAAATCTCACTCGACACAAATCAAACAAAAATGTTTCCATGGTGTGTTTTGTTGTTCATTTTTATCAAATAAACAAAATAAAACCCAGAATAAATCCTGAAAGACAAGAAATGAGCATAAAAGATGCTTCAGCGCAAGTGTTAATGTTACTAAAAGAGCCCAAATTTCTAAATATATTGCGAAAAACAACAATTTTTAGTTTTAGAGTGAATGTTTGAGGTGCATAGAAGGCATTTATTTCAATTTTAGAAAATTTAATTTTTCACATTTTTCCATGAAAAGTGCCAATACTCCCCCCTTTGGTTTTTAGGTGAAAATCTCACTCGAAACATATCAAACAAAAATGTTTCCATGGTGTGTATTGTTGTTCATTTTCATCAAATAAACAAAATAAAACCCAGAATAAATCCTGAAAGACAAGAAATGAGCATAAAAGATGCTTCAGCGCAAGTGTTAATGTTACTAAAAGAGCCCAAATTTCTAAAAATATTGCGAAAAACAACAATTTTCAGTATAAGAGTGAATGTTTGAGGTGTATAGAAGGCATTTATTTCATTTTTAGAAAATTTAATTTTTCCCATTTTTCCATGAAAAGTGCCAATACCCCCCCTTTGGGTTCTAGGCGAAAATCTCCCTCGACACAAATCAAACAAAAATGTTTCCATGATGTGTATTGTTGTTCATTTTCATCAAATAAACAAAATAAAACCCAGAATAAATACTGAAATACAAGAAATGAGCATAAAAGATGCTTCAGCGGAATTGTTAATGTTATTAAAAGAGCCCAAATTTCTAAAAATATTGCGAATAACAACAATTTTCAGATTTAGAGTGAATGTTTGAAGTGTATAGAAGGCATTTATTTCATTTTTAGAAAGTTTAATTTTTCACATTTTTCCATGAAAAGTGCCAATACCCCCCCCCTTTGGGTTCTAGGTGAAAATCTCACTCTACACAAATCAAACAAAAATGTTTCCATGGTGTGTATTGTTGTTCATTTTCATCAAATAAACAAAATAAAACCCAGAATAAATACTGAAATACAAGAAATGAGCATAAAAGATGCTTCAGCGCAAGTGTTAATGTTACTAAAAGAGCCAAAATTTCTAAAAATATTGCGAAAAACAACAATTTTCAGATTTAGAGTGAATGTTTGAGGTGTATAGAAGGAATTTATTTCATTTTTAGAAAATTTAATTTTTCTCATTTTTCCATGAAAACTGCCCCCCCCCTTTGGGTTCTAGGTGAAAATCTCACTCTACACAAATCAAACAAAAATGTTTCCATGGTGTGTATTGTTGTTCATTTTCATCAAATAAACAGAATAAAACCCAGAATAAATCCTGAAAGACAAGAAATGAGCATAAAAGATGCTTCAGCGCAAGTGTTAATGTTAATAAAAGAGCCAAAATTTCAAAAATATTGCGAAAAACAACAATTTTCAGTTTACGAGTGAATTATTGAGGTGTATAGAAGGCATTTATTTCATTTTTAGAAAATTTAATTTTTCACATTTTTCCATGAAAAGTGCCAATGCCCACCCCCTTTGGGTTCTAGGTGAAAATCTCACTCGACACATATCAAACAAAAATGTTTCCATGGTGTGTATTGTTGTTCATTTTCATCAAATAAACAAAATTAAACCCAGAATAAATCCTGAAAGACAAGAAATGAGCATAAAAGATGCTTCAGCGCAAGTGTTAATGTTAATAAAAGAGCCCAAATTTCTAAAAATATTGCGAAAAACAACAATTTTCAGTTAAAGAGTCAACGTTTGAGGTGTATAGAAGTCATTTATTTCATTTTTAGAAAATTTAATTTTTCACATTTTTCCATGAAAAGTGCCAATACCCCCTTTGGGTTCTAGGTGAAAATCTCACTTAAAACAAATCTAACAAAAATGTTTCCATGGTGTGTATTGTTTTTCATTTTCATCAAATAAAAAAAATAAAACCCAGAATAAATACTGAAAGACAAGAAATGAGCATAAAATATGCTTCAGCGCAAGTGTTACTAAAAGAGCCAAAATTTCTAAAAATATTGCGAAAAACAATTATTTTCAGTTTAAGAGTGAATGTTTGAGGTGTATAGAAGGCATTTATTTCATTTTTAGAAAATTTAATTTTTCACATTTTTCCATGAAAAGTGCCAATACCCCCTTTGGGTTCTAGGTGAAAATCTCACTCGACACAAATCAAACAAAAATGTTTCCATGGTGTGCATTGTTGTTCATTTTCATCAAATAAACAAAATAAAACCCAGAATAAATCCTGAAAGACAAGAAATGAGCATAAAAGATGCTTCAGCGCAAGTGTTAATGTTACTAAAAGAGCCCAAATTTCTAAAAATATTGCGAAAAAAACCAATTTTCAGATTAAGAGTGAATGTTTCAGGTGTATAGAAGGCATTTATTTCATTTTTAGAAAATGTTTATTTTCACATTTTTCCATGAAGAGTGCCAATACCCCCCCTTTGGGTTCTAGGTGAAAATCTAACTCGACACAAATCAAACAAAAATGTTTCCATGGTGTGTATTGTTGTTCATTTTCATCAACTAAAATAAATTAAACCCAGAATAAATCCTGAAAGGCAAGAAATGAGCATAAAAGATGCTTCAGCGGAATTGTTAATGTTATTAAAAGAGGCCAAATTTCTAAAAATATTGCGGAAAACAACAATTTTCAGTTTTAGAGTTAATGTTTGAGGGGCATAGAAGGCATTTATTTCAATTTTAGAAAATTTAATTTTTCACATTTTTCCATGAAAAGTGCCAATACCCACCCCCTTTGGGTTCTAGGTGAAAATCTCACTCGACACATATCAAACAAAAATGTTTCCATGGTGTGTATTATTGTTCATTTTCATCAAATAAACAAAATTAAACCCAGAATAAATCCTGAAAGACAAGAAATGAGCATAAAAGATGCTTCAGCGCAAGTGTTAATGTTAATAAAAGAACCCAAATTTCTAAAAATATTGCGAAAAACAACAATTTTCAGTTTTAGAGTGAACGTTTGAGGTGTATAGAAGGCATTAATTTCATTTTTAAAAAATTTAATTTTTCCCATTTTTCCATGAAAAGTGCCAATACCCCCCCCTTTGGGTTCTAGGTGAAAATCTCACTCGACACAAATCAAACAAAAATGTTTCCATGGTGTGTATTGTTGTTCATGTTCATCAAATAAACAAAATAAAACCCAGAATATATCCTGAAAGACAAGAAATGAGCATAAAAGGTGCTTCAGCGCAAGTGTTAATGTTACTAAAAGAGCCCAAATTTCTAAAAATATTGCTAAAAACAACAATTTTCAGTTTAGAGTGAATGTTTGAGGTGTATAGAAGGCATTTATTTCATTTTTAGAAAATTAAATTTTTCACATTTTTCCATGAAAAGTCCAATACCCCCCCTTTGGGTTCTAGGTGAAAATCTCATTCTACACAAATCAAACAAAAATGTTTCCATGGTGTGTATTGTTGTTCATTTTCATCAAATAAACAAAATAAAACCCAGAATAAATCCTGAAAGACAAGAAATGAGCATAAAAGATGCTTAAGCGCAAGTGTTAATGTTACTAAAAGAGCCCAAATTTCTAAAAATATTGCGAAAAACAACAATTTTCAGTTTAAGAGTGAATGTTTGAGGTGTATAGAAGGCATTTATTTCATTTTTAGAAAATTTAATTTTTCACATTTTTCCATGAAAACTGCCAATACCCCCCCCTTTGGGTTCTAGGTGAAAATCTCACTCGACACAAATCAAACAAAAATGTTTCCATGGTGTGTATTGTTGTTCATTTTCATCAAATAAACAAAATAAAACCCAGAAAAAATACTGAAAGACAAGAAATGAGCATGAAAGATGCTTAAGCGCAAGTGTTAATGTTACTAAAAGAGACCAAATATCTAAAAATATTGCGAAAAACAACAATTTTCAGTTAAAGAGTCAACGTTTGAGGTGTATAGAAGTCATTTATTTCATTTTTAGAAAATTTAATTTTTCACATTTTTCCATGAAAAGTGCCAATACCCCCTTTGGGTTCTAGGTGAAAATCTCACTTAAAACAAATCAAACAAAAATGTTTCCATGGTGTGTATTGTTTTTCATTTTCATCAAATAAACAAAATAAAACCCAGAATAAATACTGAAAGACAAGAAATGAGCATAAAATATGCTTCAGCGCAAGTGTTACTAAAAGAGCCAAAATTTCTAAAAAATATTGCAAAAAACAACAATTTTCAGTTTAAGAGTGAATGTTTGAGGTGTATAGAAGGCATTTATTTCATTTTTAGAAAATTTAATTTTTCCCATTTTTCCATGAAAAGTGCCAATACCCCCCCTTTGGGTTCTAGGTGAAAATCTCATTCGACACAAATCAAACAAAAATTTTTCCAAGGTGTGTATTGTTGTTCATTTTCATCAAATAAACAAAATAAAACCCAGAATATATCCTTAAAGACAAGAAATGAGCATAAAAGGTGCTTCAGCGCAAGTGTTAATGTTACTAAGAGAGCCCAAATTTCTAAAAATATTGCGAAAAACAACAATTTTCAATTTAGAGTGAATGTTTGAGGTGTATAGAAGGCATTTATTTCATTTTTAGAAAATTAAATTTTTCACATTTTTCCATGAAAAGTCCAATACCCCCCCTTTGGGTTCTAGGTGAAAATCTCATTCGACACAAATCAAACAAAAATGTTTCCAAGGTGTGTATTGTTGTTCATTTTCATCAAATAAACAAAATAAAACCCAGAATAAATCCTGAAAGACAAGAAATGAGCATAAAAGATGCTTAAGCGCAAGTGTTAATGTTACTAAAAGAGCCCAAATTTCTAAAAATATTGCGAAAAACAACAATTTTCAATTTAGAGTGAATGTTTGAGGTGTATAGAAGGCATTTATTTCATTTTGAGAAAATTTAATTTTTCACATTTTTCCATGAAAAGTGCCAATACCCCCCCCTTTGGGTTCTAGGTGAAAATCTCACTCGACACAAATCAAACAAAAATGTTTCCATGGTGTGTATTGTTGTCCATTTTCATCAAATAAACAAAATAAAACCCAGAATAAATACTGAAAGACAAGAAATGAGCATGAAAGATGCTTAAGCGCAAGTGTTAATGTTACTAAAAGAGACCAAATATCTAAAAATATTGCGAAAAACAAAATTTTCAGATTTAGAGTGAATGTTTGAGGTGTAAAAAAGGCATTTATTTCATTTTTAGAAAATTTAATTTTTCAAATTTTTCAATGAAAAGTGCCAATACCCCCTTTGGGTTCAAGGTGAAAATCTCACTTAAAACAAATCAAACAAAAATGTTTCCATGGTGTGTATTGTTGTTCATTTTCATCAAATAAACAAAATAAAACCCAGAATAAATACTGAAAGGCATGAAATGAGCATAAAAGATGCTTCAGCGCAAGTGTTAATGTTACTAAAAGAGCCCAAATTTCTAAAAATATTGCGAAAAACCACAATCTTCTGTTAAAGAGTGAATGTTTGAGGGGCATAGAAGGCATTTATTTCAATTTTAGAAAATTTAATTTTTCACATTTTTCCATGAAAAGTGCCAATACCCTCCCCTTTGGGTTCTAGGTGAAAATCTCACTCGAAACAAATCAAACAAAAATGTTTCCATGGTGTGTATTGTTGTTCATTTTCATCAAATAAACAAAATAAAACCCAGAATAAATACTGAAAGGCAAGAAATGAGCATAAAAGATGCTTCAGCGCAAGTGTTAATGTTACTAAAAGAGCCAAAATTTCTAAAAATATTGCGAAAAACAACAATTTTCAGATTTAGAGTGAATGTTTGAGGTGTATAGAAGGAATTTATTTCATTTTTAGAAAATTTAATTTTTCTCATTTTTCCATGAAAACTGCCCCCCCCCTTTGGGTTCTAGGTGAAAATCTCACTCGACACAAATCAAACAAAAATGTTTCACTGGTGTGTATTGTTGTTGATTTTCATCAAATAAACAGAATAAAACCCAGAATAAATCCTGAAAGACAAGAAATGAGCATAAAAGATGCTTCAGCGCAAGTGTTAATGTTACTAAAAGAGCCAAAATTTCAAAAATATTGCGAAAAACAACAATTTTCAGTTTACGAGTGAATTATTGAGGTGTATAGAAGGCATTTATTTCATTTTTAGAAAAGTTAATTTTTCACAATTTTCCATGAAAAGTGCCAATACCCACCCGCTTTGGGTTCTAGGTGAAAATCTCACTCGACATATATCAAACAAAAATGTTTCCATGGTGTGTATTGTTGTTCATTTTCATCAAATAAACAAAATTAAACCCAGAATAAATCCTGAAAGACAAGAAATGAGCATAAAAGATGCTTCAGCGCAAGTGTTAATGTTAATAAAAGAGCCCAAATTTCTAAAAATATTGCGAAAAACAACAATTTTCAGTTTAAGAGTGAATGTTTGAGGTGTATAGAAGGCATTTATTTCATTTTTAGAAAATTTAATTTTTCACATTTTTCCATGAAAAGTGCCAATACCCCCTTTGGGTTCTAGGTGAAAATCTCACTCGACACAAATCAAACAAAAATGTTTCCATGGTGTGCATTGTTGTTCATTTTCATCACATAAACAAAATAAAACCCAGAATAAATACTGAAAGACAAGAAATGAGCATAAAAGATGCTTCAGCGGAATTGTTAATGTTATTAAAAGAGGCCAAATTTCTAAAAATATTGCGGAAAACAACAATTTTCAGTTTTAGAGTTAATGTTTGAGGGGCATAGAAGGCATTTATTTCAATTTTAGAAAATTTAATTTTTCACATTTTTCCATGAAAAGTGCCAATACCCACCCCCTTTGGGTTCTAGGTGAAAATCTCACTCGACACATATCAAACAAAAATGTTTCCATGGTGTGCATTGTTGTTCATTTTCATCAAATAAACAAAATAAAACCCAGAATAAATCCTGAAAGACAAGAAATGAGCATAAAAGATGCTTCAGCGCAAGTGTTAATGTTACTAAAAGAGCCCAAATTTCTAAAAATATTGCGAAAAAAACCAATTTTCAGATTAAGAGTGAATGTTTCAGGTGTATAGAAGGCATTTATTTCATTTTTAGAAAATGTTTATTTTCACATTTTTCCATGAAGAGTGCCAATACCCCCCCTTTGGGTTCTAGGTGAAAATCTAACTCGACACAAATCAAACAAAAATGTTTCCATGGTGTGTATTGTTGTTCATTTTCATCAACTAAAATAAATTAAACCCAGAATAAATCCTGAAAGGCAAGAAATGAGCATAAAAGATGCTTCAGCGGAATTGTTAATGTTATTAAAAGAGGCCAAATTTCTAAAAATATTGCGGAAAACAACAATTTTCAGTTTTAGAGTTAATGTTTGAGGGGCATAGAAGGCATTTATTTCAATTTTAGAAAATTTAATTTTTCACATTTTTCCATGAAAAGTGCCAATACCCACCCCCTTTGGGTTCTAGGTGAAAATCTCACTCGACACATATCAAACAAAAATGTTCCATGGTGTGTATTATTGTTCATTTTCATCAAATAAACAAAATTAAACCCAGAATAAATCCTGAAAGACAAGAAATGAGCATAAAAGATGCTTCAGCGCAAGTGTTAATGTTAATAAAAGAGCCCAAATTTCTAAAAATATTGCGAAAAACAACAATTTTCAGTTTTAGAGTGAACGTTTGAGGTGTATAGAAGGCATTAATTTCATTTTTAAAAAATTTAATTTTTCCCATTTTTCCATGAAAAGTGCCAATACCCCCCCCTTTGGGTTCTAGGTGAAAATCTCACTCGACACAAATCAAACAAAAATGTTTCCATGGTGTGTATTGTTGTTCATGTTCATCAAATAAACAAAATAAAACCCAGAATATATCCTGAAAGACAAGAAATGAGCATAAAAGGTGCTTCAGCGCAAGTGTTAATGTTACTAAAAGAGCCCAAATTTCTAAAAATATTGCGAAAAACAACAATTTTCAGTTTAGAGTGAATGTTTGAGGTGTATAGAAGGCATTTATTTCATTTTTAGAAAATTAAATTTTTCACATTTTTCCATGAAAAGTCCAATACCCCCCCTTTGGGTTCTAGGTAAAAATCTCATTCGACACAAATCAAACAAAAATGTTTCCATGGTGTGTATTGTTGTTCATTTTCATCAAATAAACAAAATAAAACCCAGAATAAATCCTGAAAGACAAGAAATGAGCATAAAAGATGCTTAAGCGCAAGTGTTAATGTTACTAAAAGAGCCCAAATTTCTAAAAATATTGCGAAAAACAACAATTTTCAGATTTAGAGTGAATGTTTGAGGTGTATAGAAGGAATTTATTTCATTTTTAGAAAATTTAATTTTTCTCATTTTTCCATGAAAACTGCCCCCCCCCTTTGGGTTCTAGGTGAAAATCTCACTCGACACAAATCAAACAAAAATGTTTCACTGGTGTGTATTGTTGTTGATTTTCATCAAATAAACAGAATAAAACCCAGAATAAATCCTGAAAGACAAGAAATGAGCATAAAAGATGCTTCAGCGCAAGTGTTAATGTTACTAAAAGAGCCAAAATTTCAAAAATATTGCGAAAAACAACAATTTTCAGTTTACGAGTGAATTATTGAGGTGTATAGAAGGCATTTATTTCATTTTTAGAAAAGTTAATTTTTCACAATTTTCCATGAAAAGTGCCAATACCCACCCGCTTTGGGTTCTAGGTGAAAATCTCACTCGACATATATCAAACAAAAATGTTTCCATGGTGTGTATTGTTGTTCATTTTCATCAAATAAACAAAATTAAACCCAGAATAAATCCTGAAAGACAAGAAATGAGCATAAAAGATGCTTCAGCGCAAGTGTTAATGTTAATAAAAGAGCCCAAATTTCTAAAAATATTGCGAAAAACAACAATTTTCAGTTTAAGAGTGAATGTTTGAGGTGTATAGAAGGCATTTATTTCATTTTTAGAAAATTTAATTTTTCACATTTTTCCATGAAAAGTGCCAATACCCCCTTTGGGTTCTAGGTGAAAATCTCACTCGACACAAATCAAACAAAAATGTTTCCATGGTGTGCATTGTTGTTCATTTTCATCACATAAACAAAATAAAACCCAGAATAAATACTGAAAGACAAGAAATGAGCATAAAAGATGCTTCAGCGGAATTGTTAATGTTATTAAAAGAGGCCAAATTTCTAAAAATATATCGGAAAACAACAATTTTCAGTTTTAGAGTTAATGTTTGAGGGGCATAGAAGGCATTTATTTCAATTTTAGAAAATTTAATTTTTCACATTTTTCCATGAAAAGTGCCAATACCCACCCCCTTTGGGTTCTAGGTGAAAATCTCACTCGACACATATCAAACAAAAATGTTTCCATGGTGTGCATTGTTGTTCATTTTCATCAAATAAACAAAATAAAACCCAGAATAAATCCTGAAAGACAAGAAATGAGCATAAAAGATGCTTCAGCGCAAGTGTTAATGTTACTAAAAGAGCCCAAATTTCTAAAAATATTGCGAAAAAAACCAATTTTCAGATTAAGAGTGAATGTTTCAGGTGTATAGAAGGCATTTATTTCATTTTTAGAAAATGTTTATTTTCACATTTTTCCATGAAGAGTGCCAATACCCCCCCTTTGGGTTCTAGGTGAAAATCTAACTCGACACAAATCAAACAAAAATGTTTCCATGGTGTGTATTGTTGTTCATTTTCATCAACTAAAATAAATTAAACCCAGAATAAATCCTGAAAGGCAAGAAATGAGCATAAAAGATGCTTCAGCGGAATTGTTAATGTTATTAAAAGAGGCCAAATTTCTAAAAATATTGCGGAAAACAACAATTTTCAGTTTTAGAGTTAATGTTTGAGGGGCATAGAAGGCATTTATTTCAATTTTAGAAAATTTAATTTTTCACATTTTTCCATGAAAAGTGCCAATACCCACCCCCTTTGGGTTCTAGGTGAAAATCTCACTCGACACATATCAAACAAAAATGTTCCATGGTGTGTATTATTGTTCATTTTCATCAAATAAACAAAATTAAACCCAGAATAAATCCTGAAAGACAAGAAATGAGCATAAAAGATGCTTCAGCGCAAGTGTTA
This sequence comes from Hetaerina americana, assembly GCF_022747635.1. Lineage (NCBI taxonomy): Eukaryota > Metazoa > Arthropoda > Insecta > Odonata > Calopterygidae > Hetaerina > Hetaerina americana. The sequence goes on along the minus strand of NW_027287421.1, from coordinate 39,414 downwards.
ATGTTAATAAAAGAGCCCAAATTTCTAAAAATATTGCGAAAAACAACAATTTTCAGTTTTAGAGTGAACGTTTGAGGTGTATAGAAGGCATTAATTTCATTTTTAAAAAATTTAATTTTTCCCATTTTTCCATGAAAAGTGCCAATACCCCCCCCTTTGGGTTCTAGGTGAAAATCTCACTCGACACAAATCAAACAAAAATGTTTCCATGGTGTGTATTGTTGTTCATGTTCATCAAATAAACAAAATAAAACCCAGAATATATCCTGAAAGACAAGAAATGAGCATAAAAGGTGCTTCAGCGCAAGTGTTAATGTTACTAAAAGAGCCCAAATTTCTAAAAATATTGCGAAAAACAACAATTTTCAGTTTAGAGTGAATGTTTGAGGTGTATAGAAGGCATTTATTTCATTTTTAGAAAATTAAATTTTTCACATTTTTCCATGAAAAGTCCAATACCCCCCCTTTGGGTTCTAGGTAAAAATCTCATTCGACACAAATCAAACAAAAATGTTTCCATGGTGTGTATTGTTGTTCATTTTCATCAAATAAACAAAATAAAACCCAGAATAAATCCTGAAAGACAAGAAATGAGCATAAAAGATGCTTAAGCGCAAGTGTTAATGTTACTAAAAGAGCCCAAATTTCTAAAAATATTGCGAAAAACAACAATTTTCAGTTTAAGAGTGAATGTTTGAGGTGTATAGAAGGCATTTATTTCATTTTTAGAAAATTTAATTTTTCACATTTTTCCATGAAAAGTGCCAATACCCCCCCCTTTGGGTTCTAGGTGAAAATCTCACTCGACACAAATCAAACAAAAATGTTTCCATGGTGTGTATTGTTGTTCATTTTCATCAAATAAACAAAATAAAACCCAGAAAAAATACTGAAAGACAAGAAATGAGCATGAAAGATGCTTAAGCGCAAGTGTTAATGTTACTAAAAGAGACCAAAATCTAAAAATATTGCGAAAAACAACAATTTTCAGTTAAAGAGTCAACGTTTGAGGTGTATAGAAGTCATTTATTTCATTTTTAGAAAATTTAATTTTTCACATTTTTCCATGAAAAGTGCCAATACCCCCTTTGGGTTCTAGGTGAAAATCTCACTTAAAACAAATCAAACAAAAATGTTTCCATGGTGTGTATTGTTTTTCATTTTCATCAAATAAACAAAATAAAACCCAGAATAAATACTGAAAGGCAAGAAATGAGCATAAAAGATGCTTCAGGGCAAGTGTTAATGTTACTAAAAGAGCCCAAATTTCTAAAAATATTGCGAAAAACAACAATTTTCAGTTTAGAGTGAATGTTTGAGGTGTATAGAAGGCATTTATTTCATTTTTAGAAAATTAAATTTTTCACATTTTTCCATGAAAAGTCCAATACCCCCCCTTTGGGTTCTAGGTGAAAATCTCATTCGACACAAATCAAACAAAAATGTTTCCAAGGTGTGTATTGTTGTTCATTTTCATCAAATAAACAAAATAAAACCCAGAATAAATCCTGAAAGACAAGAAATGAGCATAAAAGATGCTTAAGCGCAAGTGTTAATGTTACTAAAAGAGACCAAATATCTAAAAATATTGCGAAAAACAAAATTTTCAGATTTAGAGTGAATGTTTGAGGTGTAAAAAAGGCATTTATTTCATTTTTAGAAAATTTAAATTTTCACATTTTTCAATGAAAAGTGCCAATACCCCCTTTGGGTTCTAGGTGAAAATCTCACTTAAAACAAATCAAACAAAAATGTTTCCATGGTGTGTATTGTTGTTCATTTTCATCAAATAAACAAAATATAACCCAGAATAAATACTGAAAGGCATGAAATGAGCATAAAAGATGCTTCAGCGCAAGTGTTAATGTTACTAAAAGAGCCCAAATTTCTAAAAATATTGCGAAAAACCACAATCTTCTGTTAAAGAGTGAATGTTTGAGGGGCATAGAAGGCATTTATTTCAATTTTAGAAAATTTAATTTTTCACATTTTTCCATGAAAAGTGCCAATACCCTCCCCTTTGGGTTCTAGGTGAAAATCTCACTCGAAACAAATCAAACAAAAATGTTTCCATGGTGTGTATTGTTGTTCATTTTCATCAAATAAACAAAATAAAACCCAGAATAAATACTGAAAGGCAAGAAATGAGCATAAAAGATGCTTCAGGGCAAGTGTTAATGTTACTAAAAGAGCCCAAATTTCTAAAAATATTGCGAAAAACAACAATTTTCAGTTTAGAGTGAATGTTTGAGGTGTATAGAAGGCATTTATTTCATTTTTAGAAAATTAAATTTTTCACATTTTTCCATGAAAAGTCCAATACCCCCCCTTTGGGTTCTAGGTGAAAATCTCATTCGACACAAATCAAACAAAAATGTTTCCAAGGTGTGTATTGTTGTTCATTTTCATCAAATAAACAAAATAAAACCCAGAATAAATCCTGAAAGACAAGAAATGAGCATAAAAGATGCTTAAGCGCAAGTGTTAATGTTACTAAAAGAGCCCAAATTTCTAAAAATATTGCGAAAAACAACAATTTTCAGTTTAAGAGTGAATGTTTGAGGGGCATAGAAGGCATTTATTTCAATTTTAGAAAATTTAATTTTTCACATTTTTCCATGAAAAGTGCCAATACCCTCCCCTTTGGGTTCTAGGTGAAAATCTCACTCGAAACAAATCAAACAAAAATGTTTCCATGGTGTGTATTGTTGTTCATTTTCATCAAATAAACAAAATTAAACCCAGAATAAATCCTGAAAGACAAGAAATGAGCATAAAAGATGCTTCAGCGCAAGTGTTAATGTAAATAAAAGAGCCCAAATTTCTAAAAATATTGCGAAAAACAACAATTTTCAGTTTAAGAGTGAATGTTTGAGGTGTATAGAAGGCATTTATTTCATTTTTAGAAAATTTAATTTTTCACATTTTTCCATGAAAAGTGCCAATACCCCCTTTGGGTTCTAGGTGAAAATCTCACTCGACACAAATCAAACAAAAATGTTTCCATGGTGTGCATTGTTGTTCATTTTCATCACATAAACAAAATAAAACCCAGAATAAATACTGAAAGACAAGAAATGAGCATAAAAGATGCTTCAGCGCAAGTGTTAATGTTACTAAAAGAGCCCAAATTTCAAAAAATATTGCGAAAAACACCAATTTTCAGATTAAGAGTGAATGTTTCAGGTGTATAGAAGGCATTTATTTCATTTTTAGAAAATGTTTATTTTCACATTTTTCCATGAAGAGTGCCAATACCCCCCCCTTTGGGTTCTAGGTGAAAATCTCACTCGACACATATCAAACAAAAATGTTTCCATGGTGTGTATTATTGTTCATTTTCATCAAATAAACAAAATTAAACCCAGAATAAATCCTGAAAGACAAGAAATGAGCATAAAAGATGCTTCAGCGCAAGTGTTAATGTTAATAAAAGAGCCCAAATTTCTAAAAATATTGCGAAAAACAACAATTTTCAGTTTTAGAGTGAACGTTTGAGGTGTATAGTAGGCATTAATTTCATTTTTAAAAAATTTAATTTTTCCCATTTTTCCATGAAAAGTGCCAATACCCCCCCTTTGGGTTCTAGGTGAAAATCTCACTCGACACAAATCAAACAAAAATGTTTCCATGGTGTGTATTTTTGTTCATGTACATCAAATAAACAAAATAAAACCCAGAATATATCCTGAAAGACAAGAAATGAGCATAAAAGGTGCTTCAGCGCAAGTGTTAATGTTACTAAAAGAGCCCAAATTTCTAAAAATATTGCGAAAAACAACAATTTTCAGTTTTAGAGTCAACGTTTGAGGTGTATAGAAGTCATTTATTTCATTTTTAGAAAATTTAATTTTTCACATTTTTCCATGAAAAGTGCCAATACCCCCTTTGGGTTCTAGGTGAAAATCTCACTTAAAACAAATCTAACAAAAATGTTTCCATGGTGTGTATTGTTTTTCATTTTCATCAAATAAAAAAAATAAAACCCAGAATAAATACTGAAAGACAAGAAATGAGCATAAAATATGCTTCAGCGCAAGTGTTACTAAAAGAGCCAAAATTTCTAAAAATATTGCAAAAACAATTATTTTCAGTTTAAGAGTGAATGTTTGAGGTGTATAGAAGGCATTTATTTCATTTTTAGAAAATTTAATTTTTCACATTTTTCCATGAAAAGTGCCAATACCCCCTTTGGGTTCTAGGTGAAAATCTCACTCGACACAAATCAAACAAAAATGTTTCCATGGTGTGCATTGTTGTTCATTTTCATCAAATAAACAAAATAAAACCCAGAATAAATCCTGAAAGACAAGAAATGAGCATAAAAGATGCTTCAGCGCAAGTGTTAATGTTACTAAAAGAGCCCAAATTTCTAAAAATATTGCGAAAAAAACCAATTTTCAGATTAAGAGTGAATGTTTCAGGTGTATAGAAGGCATTTATTTCATTTTTAGAAAATGTTTATTTTCACATTTTTCCATGAAGAGTGCCAATACCCCCCCTTTGGGTTCTAGGTGAAAATCTAACTCGACACAAATCAAACAAAAATGTTTCCATGGTGTGTATTGTTGTTCATTTTCATCAACTAAAATAAATTAAACCCAGAATAAATCCTGAAAGGCAAGAAATGAGCATAAAAGATGCTTCAGCGGAATTGTTAATGTTATTAAAAGAGGCCAAATTTCTAAAAATATTGCGGAAAACAACAATTTTCAGTTTTAGAGTTAATGTTTGAGGGGCATAGAAGGCATTTATTTCAATTTTAGAAAATTTAATTTTTCACATTTTTCCATGAAAAGTGCCAATACCCACCCCCTTTGGGTTCTAGGTGAAAATCTCACTCGACACATATCAAACAAAAATGTTTCCATGGTGTGTATTATTGTTCATTTTCATCAAATAAACAAAATTAAACCCAGAATAAATCCTGAAAGACAAGAAATGAGCATAAAAGATGCTTCAGCGCAAGTGTTAATGTTAATAAAAGAACCCAAATTTCTAAAAATATTGCGAAAAACAACAATTTTCAGTTTTAGAGTGAACGTTTGAGGTGTATAGAAGGCATTAATTTCATTTTTAAAAAATTTAATTTTTCCCATTTTTCCATGAAAAGTGCCAATACCCCCCCCTTTGGGTTCTAGGTGAAAATCTCACTCCACACAAATCAAACAAAAATGTTTCCATGGTGTGTATTGTTGTTCATGTTCATCAAATAAACAAAATAAAACCCAGAATATATCCTGAAAGACAAGAAATGAGCATAAAAGGTGCTTCAGTGCAAGTGTTAATGTTACTAAAAGAGCCCAAATTTCTAAAAATATTGCGAAAAACAACAATTTTCAGTTTAGAGTGAATGTTTGAGGTGTATAGAAGGCATTTATTTCATTTTTAGAAAATTAAATTTTTCACATTTTTCCATGAAAAGTCCAATACCCCCCCTTTGGGTTCTAGGTGAAAATCTCATTCTACACAAATCAAACAAAAATGTTTCCATGGTGTGTATTGTTGTTCATTTTCATCAAATAAACAAAATAAAACCCAGAATAAATCCTGAAAGACAAGAAATGAGCATGAAAGATGCTTAAGCGCAAGTGTTAATGTTACTAAAAGAGACCAAATATCTAAAAATATTGCGAAAAACAACAATTTTCAGTTAAAGAGTCAACGTTTGAGGTGTATAGAAGTCATTTATTTCATTTTTAGAAAATTTAATTTTTCACATTTTTCCATGAAAAGTGCCAATACCCCCTTTGGGTTCTAGGTGAAAATCTCACTTAAAACAAATCAAACAAAAATGTTTCCATGGTGTGTATTGTTTTTCATTTTCATCAAATAAACAAAATAAAACCCAGAATAAATACTGAAAGACAAGAAATGAGCATAAAATATGCTTCAGCGCAAGTGTTACTAAAAGAGCCAAAATTTCTAAAAAATATTGCAAAAAACAACAATTTTCAGTTTAAGAGTGAATGTTTGAGGTGTATAGAAGGCATTTATTTCATTTTTAGAAAATTTAATTTTTCCCATTTTTCCATGAAAAGTGCCAATACCCCCCCTTTGGGTTCTAGGTGAAAATCTCATTCGACACAAATCAAACAAAAATGTTTCCAAGGTGTGTATTGTTGTTCATTTTCATCAAATAAACAAAATAAAACCCAGAATATATCCTTAAAGACAAGAAATGAGCATAAAAGGTGCTTCAGCGCAAGTGTTAATGTTACTAAAAGAGCCCAAATTTCTAAAAATATTGCGAAAAACAACAATTTTCAATTTAGAGTGAATGTTTGAGGTGTATAGAAGGCATTTATTTCATTTTTAGAAAATTAAATTTTTCACATTTTTCCATGAAAAGTCCAATACCCCCCCTTTGGGTTCTAGGTGAAAATCTCATTCGACACAAATCAAACAAAAATGTTTCCAAGGTGTGTATTGTTGTTCATTTTCATCAAATAAACAAAATAAAACCCAGAATAAATCCTGAAAGACAAGAAATGAGCATAAAAGATGCTTAAGCGCAAGTGTTAATGTTACTAAAAGAGCCCAAATTTCTAAAAATATTGCGAAAAACAACAATTTTCAGTTTAAGAGTGAATGTTTGAGGTGTATAGAAGGCATTTATTTCATTTTTAGAAAATTTAATTTTTCACATTTTTCCATGAAAAGTGCCAATACCCCCCCCTTTGGGTTCTAGGTGAAAATCTCACTCGACACAAATCAAACAAAAATGTTTCCATGGTGTGTATTGTTGTTCATTTTCATCAAATAAACAAAATAAAACCCAGAAAAAATACTGAAAGACAAGAAATGAGCATGAAAGATGCTTAAGCGCAAGTGTTAATGTTACTAAAAGAGACCAAAATCTAAAAATATTGCGAAAAACAACAATTTTCAGTTAAAGAGTCAACGTTTGAGGTGTATAGAAGTCATTTATTTCATTTTTAGAAAATTTAATTTTTCACATTTTTCCATGAAAAGTGCCAATACCCCCTTTGGGTTCTAGGTGAAAATCTCACTTAAAACAAATCAAACAAAAATGTTTCCATGGTGTGTATTGTTGTTCATTTTCATCAAATAAACAAAATAAAACCCAGAATAAATACTGAAAGGCATGAAATGAGCATAAAAGATGCTTCAGCGCAAGTGTTAATGTTACTAAAAGAGCCCAAATTTCTAAAAATATTGCGAAAAACCACAATCTTCTGTTAAAGAGTGAATGTTTGAGGGGCATAGAAGGCATTTATTTCAATTTTAGAAAATTTAATTTTTCACATTTTTCCATGAAAAGTGCCAATACCCTCCCCTTTGGGTTCTAGGTGAAAATCTCACTCGAAACAAATCAAACAAAAATGTTTCCATGGTGTGTATTGTTGTTCATTTTCATCAAATAAACAAAATAAAACCCAGAATAAATACTGAAAGGCAAGAAATGAGCATAAAAGATGCTTCAGCGCAAGTGTTAATGTTACTAAAAGAGCCAAAATTTCAAAAATATTGCGAAAAACAACAATTTTCAGTTTACGAGTGAATTATTGAGGTGTATAGAAGGCATTTATTTCATTTTTAGAAAAGTTAATTTTTCACAATTTTCCATGAAAAGTGCCAATACCCACCCGCTTTGGGTTCTAGGTGAAAATCTCACTCGACATATATCAAACAAAAATGTTTCCATGGTGTGTATTGTTGTTCATTTTCATCAAATAAACAAAATTAAACCCAGAATAAATCCTGAAAGACAAGAAATGAGCATAAAAGATGCTTCAGCGCAAGTGTTAATGTTAATAAAAGAGCCCAAATTTCTAAAAATATTGCGAAAAACAACAATTTTCAGTTTAAGAGTGAATGTTTGAGGTGTATAGAAGGCATTTATTTCATTTTTAGAAAATTTAATTTTTCACATTTTTCCATGAAAAGTGCCAATACCCCCTTTGGGTTCTAGGTGAAAATCTCACTCTACACAAATCAAACAAAAATGTTTCCATGGTGTGTATTGTTGTTCATTTTCATCAACTAAAATAAATTAAACCCAGAATAAATCCTGAAAGGCAAGAAATGAGCATAAAAGATGCTTCAGCGGAATTGTTAATGTTATTAAAAGAGGCCAAATTTCTAAAAATATTGCGGAAAACAACAATTTTCAGTTTTAGAGTTAATGTTTGAGGGGCATAGAAGGCATTTATTTCAATTTTAGAAAATTTAATTTTTCACATTTTTCCATGAAAAGTGCCAATACCCACCCCCTTTGGGTTCTAGGTGAAAATCTCACTCGACACATATCAAACAAAAATGTTTCCATGGTGTGCATTGTTGTTCATTTTCATCAAATAAACAAAATAAAACCCAGAATAAATCCTGAAAGACAAGAAATGAGCATAAAAGATGCTTCAGCGCAAGTGTTAATGTTACTAAAAGAGCCCAAATTTCTAAAAATATTGCGAAAAAAACCAATTTTCAGATTAAGAGTGAATGTTTCAGGTGTATAGAAGGCATTTATTTCATTTTTAGAAAATGTTTATTTTCACATTTTTCCATGAAGAGTGCCAATACCCCCCCTTTGGGTTCTAGGTGAAAATCTAACTCGACACAAATCAAACAAAAATGTTTCCATGGTGTGTATTGTTGTTCATTTTCATCAACTAAAATAAATTAAACCCAGAATAAATCCTGAAAGGCAAGAAATGAGCATAAAAGATGCTTCAGCGGAATTGTTAATGTTATTAAAAGAGGCCAAATTTCTAAAAATATTGCGGAAAACAACAATTTTCAGTTTTAGAGTTAATGTTTGAGGGGCATAGAAGGCATTTATTTCAATTTTAGAAAATTTAATTTTTCACATTTTTCCATGAAAAGTGCCAATACCCACCCCCTTTGGGTTCTAGGTGAAAATCTCACTCGACACATATCAAACAAAAATGTTCCATGGTGTGTATTATTGTTCATTTTCATCAAATAAACAAAATTAAACCCAGAATAAATCCTGAAAGACAAGAAATGAGCATAAAAGATGCTTCAGCGCAAGTGTTAATGTTAATAAAAGAGCCCAAATTTCTAAAAATATTGCGAAAAACAACAATTTTCAGTTTTAGAGTGAACGTTTGAGGTGTATAGAAGGCATTAATTTCATTTTTAAAAAATTTAATTTTTCCCATTTTTCCATGAAAAGTGCCAATACCCCCCCCTTTGGGTTCTAGGTGAAAATCTCACTCGACACAAATCAAACAAAAATGTTTCCATGGTGTGTATTGTTGTTCATGTTCATCAAATAAACAAAATAAAACCCAGAATATATCCTGAAAGACAAGAAATGAGCATAAAAGGTGCTTCAGCGCAAGTGTTAATGTTACTAAAAGAGCCCAAATTTCTAAAAATATTGCGAAAAACAACAATTTTCAGTTTAGAGTGAATGTTTGAGGTGTATAGAAGGCATTTATTTCATTTTTAGAAAATTAAATTTTTCACATTTTTCCATGAAAAGTCCAATACCCCCCCTTTGGGTTCTAGGTAAAAATCTCATTCGACACAAATCAAACAAAAATGTTTCCATGGTGTGTATTGTTGTTCATTTTCATCAAATAAACAAAATAAAACCCAGAATAAATCCTGAAAGACAAGAAATGAGCATAAAAGATGCTTAAGCGCAAGTGTTAATGTTACTAAAAGAGCCCAAATTTCTAAAAATATTGCGAAAAACAACAATTTTCAGTTTAAGAGTGAATGTTTGAGGTGTATAGAAGGCATTTATTTCATTTTTAGAAAATTTAATTTTTCACATTTTTCCATGAAAAGTGCCAATACCCCCCCCTTTGGGTTCTAGGTGAAAATCTCACTCGACACAAACCAAACAAAAATGTTTCCATGGTGTGTATTGTTGTTCATTTTCATCAAATAAACAAAATAAAACCCAGAAAAAATACTGAAAGACAAGAAATGAGCATGAAAGATGCTTAAGCGCAAGTGTTAATGTTACTAAAAGAGACCAAAATCTAAAAATATTGCGAAAAACAACAATTTTCAGTTAAAGAGTCAACGTTTGAGGTGTATAGAAGTCATTTATTTCATTTTTAGAAAATTTAATTTTTCACATTTTTCCATGAAAAGTGCCAATACCCCCTTTGGGTTCTAGGTGAAAATCTCACTTAAAACAAATCAAACAAAAATGTTTCCATGGTGTGTATTGTTTTTCATTTTCATCAAATAAACAAAATAAAACCCAGAATAAATACTGAAAGGCAAGAAATGAGCATAAAAGATGCTTCAGGGCAAGTGTTAATGTTACTAAAAGAGCCCAAATTTCTAAAAATATTGCGAAAAACAACAATTTTCAGTTTAGAGTGAATGTTTGAGGTGTATAGAAGGCATTTATTTCATTTTTAGAAAATTAAATTTTTCACATTTTTCCATGAAAAGTCCAATACCCCCCCTTTGGGTTCTAGGTGAAAATCTCATTCGACACAAATCAAACAAAAATGTTTCCAAGGTGTGTATTGTTGTTCATTTTCATCAAATAAACAAAATAAAACCCAGAATAAATCCTGAAAGACAAGAAATGAGCATAAAAGATGCTTAAGCGCAAGTGTTAATGTTACTAAAAGAGCCCAAATTTCTAAAAATATTGCGAAAAACAACAATTTTCAGTTTAAGAGTGAATGTTTGAGGGGCATAGAAGGCATTTATTTCAATTTTAGAAAATTTAATTTTTCACATTTTTCCATGAAAAGTGCCAATACCCTCCCCTTTGGGTTCTAGGTGAAAATCTCACTCGAAACAAATCAAACAAAAATGTTTCCATGGTGTGTATTGTTGTTCATTTTCATCAAATAAACAAAATTAAACCCAGAATAAATCCTGAAAGACAAGAAATGAGCATAAAAGATGCTTCAGCGCAAGTGTTAATGTAAATAAAAGAGCCCAAATTTCTAAAAATATTGCGAAAAACAACAATTTTCAGTTTAAGAGTGAATGTTTGAGGTGTATAGAAGGCATTTATTTCATTTTTAGAAAATTTAATTTTTCACATTTTTCCATGAAAAGTGCCAATACCCCCTTTGGGTTCTAGGTGAAAATCTCACTCGACACAAATCAAACAAAAATGTTTCCATGGTGTGCATTGTTGTTCATTTTCATCACATAAACAAAATAAAACCCAGAATAAATACTGAAAGACAAGAAATGAGCATAAAAGATGCTTCAGCGCAAGTGTTAATGTTACTAAAAGAGCCCAAATTTCAAAAAATATTGCGAAAAACACCAATTTTCAGATTAAGAGTGAATGTTTCAGGTGTATAGAAGGCATTTATTTCATTTTTAGAAAATGTTTATTTTCACATTTTTCCATGAAGAGTGCCAATACCCCCCCCTTTGGGTTCTAGGTGAAAATCTAACTCGACACAAATCAAACAAAAATGTTTCCATGGTGTGTATTGTTGTTCATTTTCATCAACTAAAATAAATTAAACCCAGAATAAATCCTGAAAGACAAGAAATGAGCATAAAAGATGCTTCAGCGCAAGTGTTAATGTTAATAAAAGAGCCCAAATTTCTAAAAATATTGCGAAAAACAACAATTTTCAGTTTTAGAGTGAACGTTTGAGGTGTATAGTAGGCATTAATTTCATTTTTAAAAAATTTAATTTTTCCCATTTTTCCATGAAAAGTGCCAATACCCCCCCTTTGGGTTCTAGGTGAAAATCTCACTCGACACAAATCAAACAAAAATGTTTCCATGGTGTGTATTTTTGTTCATGTACATCAAATAAACAAAATAAAACCCAGAATATATCCTGAAAGACAAGAAATGAGCATAAAAGGTGCTTCAGCGCAAGTGTTAATGTTACTAAAAGAGCCCAAATTTCTAAAAATATTGCGAAAAACAACAATTTTCAGTTTAGAGTGAATGTTTGAGGTGTATAGAAGGCATTTATTTCATTTTTAGAAAATTAAATTTTTCACATTTTTCCATGAAAAGTCCAATACCCCCCCTTTGGGTTCTAGGTGAAAATCTCATTCGACACAAATCAAACAAAAATGTTTCCATGGTGTGTATTGTTGTTCATTTTCATCAAATTAACAAAATAAAACCCAGAATAAATCCTGAAAGACAAGAAATGAACATAAAAGATGCTTCAGCGCAAGTGTTAATGTTACTAAAAGAGCCCAAATTTCTAAAAATATTGCGAAAAAAAACAATTTTCAGTTTAAGAGTAAATGTTTGAGGTGTATAGAAGGCATTTATTTCATTTTTAGAAAATTTAATTTTTCACATTTTTCCATGAAAAGTGCCAATACCCCCCCCTTTGGGTTCTAGGTGAAAATCTCACTCGACACAAATCAAACAAAAATGTTTCCATGGTGTGTATTGTTGTTCATTTTCATCAAATAAACAAAATAAAACCCAGCATAAATACTGAAAGACAAGAAATGAGCATGAAAGATGCTTAAGCGCAAGTGTTAATGTTACTAAAAGAGACCAAATATCTAAAAATATTGCAAAAAACAACAATTTTCAGTTAAAGAGTCAACGTTTGATGTGTATAGAAGTCATTTATTTCATTTTTAGAAAATTTAATTTTTCACATTTTTCCATGAAAAGTACCAATACCCCCTTTGTGTTCTAGGTGAAAATCTCACTTAAAACAAATCAAACAAAAATGTTTCCATGGTGTGTATTGTTTTTCATTTTCATCAAATAAACAAAATAAAACCCAGAATAAATACTGAAAGACAAGAAATGAGCATAAAATATGCTTCAGCGCAAGTGTTACTAAAAGAGCCAAAATTTCTAAAAAATATTGCAAAAAACAACAATTTTCAGTTTAAGAGTGAATGTTTGAGGTGTATAGAAGGCATTTATTTCATTTTTAGAAAATTTAATTTTTCCCATTTTTCCATGAAAAGTGCCCCCCCCCTTTGGGTTCTAGGTGAAAATCTCACTCGACACAAATCAAACAAAAATGTTTCCATTGTGTGTATTGTTGTTCATTTTCATCAAATAAACAAAATAAAACCCAGAATTAATCCTTAAAGACAAGAAAAGGGCATAAAAGGTGCTTCAGCGCAAGTGTTAATGTTACTAAAAGAGCCCAAATTTCTAAAATATTGCGAAAAACAACAATTTTCAGTTTAGAGTTAATGTTTGAGGTGTATAGAAGGCATTTATTTCATTTTTAGAAAATTAAATTTTTCACATTTTTCCATGAAAAGTCCAATACCCCCCCTTTGGGTTCTAGGTGAAAATCTCACTCGACACAAACCAAACAAAAATGTTTCCATGGTGTGTATTGTTGTTCATTTTCATCAAATAAACAAAATAAAACCCAGAATAAATCCTGAAAGAAGGGAAATAAGCATAAAAGATGCTTCAGCGCAACTGTTAATGTTACTAAAAGTGCTCAAATTTCTAAAAATATTGCGAAAAACAATTATTTTCAGTTAAAGAGTGAATGTTTGAGGTGTATAGAAGGCATTTATTTCATTTTTAAAAAATTTAATTTTTCCCATTTTTCCATGAAAAGTGCCAATACCCACCCCCTTTGGGTTCTAGGTGAAAATCTCACTCGACACAAATCAAACAAAAATGTTTCCATTGTGTGTATTGTTGTTCATTTTCATCAAATAAACAAAATAAAACCCAGAATAAATCCTGAAAGACAAGAAATGAGCATAAAAGATTCTTCAGCGCAAGTGTTAATGTTACTAAAAGAGCCAAAATTTCTAAAAATATTGCGAAAAACAACAATTTTCAGTTAAAGAGTCAACGTTTGAGGTGTATAGAAGTCATTTATTTCATTTTTAGAAAATTTAATTTTTCACATTTTTCCATGAAAAGTGCCAATACCCCCTTTGGGTTCTAGGTGAAAATCTCACTTAAAACAAATCAAACAAAAATGTTTCCATGGTGTGTATTGTTTTTCATTTTCATCAAATCAACAAAATAAAACCCAGAATAAATACTGAAAGGCAAGAAATGAGCATAAAAGATGCTTCAGGGCAAGTGTTAATGTTACTAAAAGAGCCCAAATTTCTAAAAATATTGCGAAAAACAACAATTTTCAGTTTAGAGTGAATGTTTGAGGTGTATAGAAGGCATTTATTTCATTTTTAGAAAATTAAATTTTTCACATTTTTCCATGAAAAGTGCCAATACCCCCCCCTTTGGGTTCTAGGTGAAAATCTCACTCGACACAAATCAAACAAAAATGTTTCCATGGTGTGTATTGTTGTCCATTTTCATCAAATAAACAAAATAAAACCCAGAATAAATACTGAAAAACAAGAAATGAGCATGAAAGATGCTTAAGCGCAAGTGTTAATGTTACTAAAAGAGACCAAATATCTAAAAATATTGCGAAAAACAAAATTTTCAGATTTAGAGTGAATGTTTGAGGTGTAAAAAAGGCATTTATTTCATTTTTAGAAAATTTAATTTTTCACATTTTTCCATGAAAAGTGCCAATACCCTCCCCTTTGGGTTCTAGGTGAAAATCTCACTCGAAACAAATCAAACAAAAATGTTTCCATGGTGTGTATTGTTGTTCATTTTCATCAAATAAACAAAATTAAACCCAGAATAAATCCTGAAAGACAGGAAATGATCATAAAAGATGCTTCAGCGCAAGTGTTAATGTAAATAAAAGAGCCCAAATTTCTAAAAATATTGCGAAAAACAACAATTTTCAGTTTAAGAGTGAATGTTTGAGGTGTATAGAAGGCATTTATTTCATTTTTAAAAAATTTAATTTTTCCCATTTTTCCATGAAAAGTGCCAATACCCCCCCTTTGGGTTCTAGGTGAAAATCTCACTCGACACAAATCAAACAAAAATGTTTCCATGGTGTGTATTTTTGTTCATGTACATCAAATAAACAAAATAAAACCCAGAATATATCCTGAAAGACAAGAAATGAGCATAAAAGGTGCTTCAGCGCAAGTGTTAATGTTACTAAAAGAGCCCAAATTTCTAAAAATATTGCGAAAAACAACAATTTTCAGTTTAGAGTGAATGTTTGAGGTGTATAGAAGGCATTTATTTCATTTTTAGAAAATTAAATTTTTCACATTTTTCCATGAAAAGTCCAATACCCCCCCTTTGGGTTCTAGGTGAAAATCTCATTCGACACAAATCAAACAAAAATGTTTCCATGGTGTGTATTGTTGTTCATTTTCATCAAATTAACAAAATAAAACCCAGAATAAATCCTGAAAGACAAGAAATGAACATAAAAGATGCTTCAGCGCAAGTGTTAATGTTACTAAAAGAGCCCAAATTTCTAAAAATATTGCGAAAAAAAACAATTTTCAGTTTAAGAGTAAATGTTTGAGGTGTATAGAAGGCTTTTATTTCATTTTTAGAAAATTTAATTTTTCACATTTTTCCATGAAAAGTGCCAATACCCCCCCCTTTGGGTTCTAGGTGAAAATCTCACTCGACACAAATCAAACAAAAATGTTTCCATGGTGTGTATTGTTGTTCATTTTCATCAAATAAACAAAATAAAACCCAGCATAAATACTGAAAGACAAGAAATGAGCATGAAAGATGCTTAAGCGCAAGTGTTAATGTTACTAAAAGAGACCAAATATCTAAAAATATTGCAAAAAACAACAATTTTCAGTTAAAGAGTCAACGTTTGATGTGTATAGAAGTCATTTATTTCATTTTTAGAAAATTTAATTTTTCACATTTTTCCATGAAAAGTACCAATACCCCCTTTGTGTTCTAGGTGAAAATCTCACTTAAAACAAATCAAACAAAAATGTTTCCATGGTGTGTATTGTTTTTCATTTTCATCAAATAAACAAAATAAAACCCAGAATAAATACTGAAAGACAAGAAATGAGCATAAAATATGCTTCAGCGCAAGTGTTACTAAAAGAGCCAAAATTTCTAAAAAATATTGCAAAAAACAACAATTTTCAGTTTAAGAGTGAATGTTTGAGGTGTATAGAAGGCATTTATTTCATTTTTAGAAAATTTAATTTTTCCCATTTTTCCATGAAAAGTGCCCCCCCCCTTTGGGTTCTAGGTGAAAATCTCACTCGACACAAATCAAACAAAAATGTTTCCATTGTGTGTATTGTTGTTCATTTTCATCAAATAAACAAAATAAAACCCAGAATTAATCCTTAAAGACAAGAAAAGGGCATAAAAGGTGCTTCAGCGCAAGTGTTAATGTTACTAAAAGAGCCCAAATTTCTAAAATATTGCGAAAAACAACAATTTTCAGTTTAGAGTTAATGTTTGAGGTGTATAGAAGGCATTTATTTCATTTTTAGAAAATTAAATTTTTCACATTTTTCCATGAAAAGTCCAATACCCCCCCTTTGGGTTCTAGGTGAAAATCTCACTCGACACAAACCAAACAAAAATGTTTCCATGGTGTGTATTGTTGTTCATTTTCATCAAATAAACAAAATAAAACCCAGAATAAATCCTGAAAGAAGGGAAATAAGCATAAAAGATGCTTCAGCGCAACTGTTAATGTTACTAAAAGTGCTCAAATTTCTAAAAATATTGCGAAAAACAATTATTTTCAGTTAAAGAGTGAATGTTTGAGGTGTATAGAAGGCATTTATTTCATTTTTAAAAAATTTAATTTTTCCCATTTTTCCATGAAAAGTGCCAATACCCACCCCCTTTGGGTTCTAGGTGAAAATCTCACTCGACACAAATCAAACAAAAATGTTTCCATTGTGTGTATT
Organism: Hetaerina americana; assembly: GCF_022747635.1. Classification (NCBI taxonomy): domain Eukaryota; kingdom Metazoa; phylum Arthropoda; class Insecta; order Odonata; family Calopterygidae; genus Hetaerina; species Hetaerina americana. Next base: position 22,719 of record NW_027287421.1, on the reverse strand, counting down.
GTTGTTCATTTTCATCAAATAAACAAAATAAAACCCAGAATAAATCCTGAAAGACAAGAAATGAGCATAAAAGATTCTTCAGCGCAAGTGTTAATGTTACTAAAAGAGCCAAAATTTCTAAAAATATTGCGAAAAACAACAATTTTCAGTTAAAGAGTCAACGTTTGAGGTGTATAGAAGTCATTTATTTCATTTTTAGAAAATTTAATTTTTCACATTTTTCCATGAAAAGTGCCAATACCCCCTTTGGGTTCTAGGTGAAAATCTCACTTAAAACAAATCAAACAAAAATGTTTCCATGGTGTGTATTGTTTTTCATTTTCATCAAATCAACAAAATAAAACCCAGAATAAATACTGAAAGGCAAGAAATGAGCATAAAAGATGCTTCAGGGCAAGTGTTAATGTTACTAAAAGAGCCCAAATTTCTAAAAATATTGCGAAAAACAACAATTTTCAGTTTAGAGTGAATGTTTGAGGTGTATAGAAGGCATTTATTTCATTTTTAGAAAATTAAATTTTTCACATTTTTCCATGAAAAGTCCAATACCCCCCCTTTGGGTTCTAGGTGAAAATCTCATTCGACACAAATCAAACAAAAATGTTTCCAAGGTGTGTATTGTTGTTCATTTTCATCAAATAAACAAAATAAAACCCAGAATAAATCCTGAAAGACAAGAAATGAGCATAAAAGATGCTTAAGCGCAAGTGTTAATGTTACTAAAAGAGCCCAAATTTCTAAAAATATTGCGAAAAACAACAATTTTCAGTTTAAGAGTGAATGTTTGAGGTGTATAGAAGGCATTTATTTCATTTTGAGAAAATTTAATTTTTCACATTTTTCCATGAAAAGTGCCAATACCCCCCCCTTTGGGTTCTAGGTGAAAATCTCACTCGACACAAATCAAACAAAAATGTTTCCATGGTGTGTATTTTTGTCCATTTTCATCAAATAAACAAAATAAAACCCAGAATAAATACTGAAAAACAAGAAATGAGCATGAAAGATGCTTAAGCGCAAGTGTTAATGTTACTAAAAGAGACCAAATATCTAAAAATATTGCAAAAAACAAAATTTTCAGATTTAGAGTGAATGTTTGAGGTGTAAAAAAGGCATTTATTTCATTTTTAGAAAATTTAATTTTTCACATTTTTCAATGAAAAGTGCCAATACCCCCTTTGGGTTCTAGGTGAAAATCTCACTTAAAACAAATCAAACAAAAATGTTTCCATGGTGTGTATTGTTGTTCATTTTCATCAAATAAACAAAATAAAACCCAGAATAAATACTGAAAGGCATGAAATGAGCATAAAAGATGCTTCAGCGCAAGTGTTAATGTTACTAAAAGAGCCCAAATTTCTAAAAATATTGCGAAAAACCACAATCTTCTGTTAAAGAGTGAATGTTTGAGGGGCATAGAAGGCATTTATTTCAATTTTAGAAAATTTAATTTTTAACATTTTTCCATGAAAAGTGCCAATACCCTCCTCTTTGGGTTCTAGGTGAAAATCTCACTCGAAACAAATCAAACAAAAATGTTTCCATGGTGTGTATTGTTGTTCATTTTCATCAAATAAACAAAATTAAACCCAGAATAAATCCTGAAAGATAAGAAATGATCATAAAAGATGCTTCACGGAAGTGTTAATGTAAATAAAAGAGCCCAAATTTCTAAAAATATTGCGAAAAACAACAATTTTCAGTTTAAGAGTGAATGTTTGAGGTGTATAGAAGGCATTTATTTCATTTTTAGAAAATTTAATTTTTCACATTTTTCCATGAAAAGTGCCAATACCCCCTTTGGGTTCTAGGTGAAAATCTCACTCGACACAAATCAAACAAAAATGTTTCCATGGTGTGCATTGTTGTTCATTTTCATCACATAAACAAAATAAAACCCAGAATAAATACTGAAAGACAAGAAATGAGCATAAAAGATGCTTCAGCGCAAGTGTTAATGTTACTAAAAGAGCCCAAATTTCAAAAAATATTGCGAAAAACACCAATTTTCAGATTAAGAGTGAATGTTTCAGGTGTATAGAAGGCATTTATTTCATTTTTAGAAAATGTTTATTTTCACATTTTTCCATGAAGAGTGCCAATACCCCCCCCTTTGGGTTCTAGGTGAAAATCTAACTCGACACAAATCAAACAAAAATGTTTCCATGGTGTGTATTGTTGTTCATTTTCATCAACTAAAATAAATTAAACCCAGAATAAATCCTGAAAGGCAAGAAATGAGCATAAAAGATGCTTCAGCGGAATTGTTAATGTTATTAAAAGAGGCCAAATTTCTAAAAATATTGCGGAAAACAACAATTTTCAGTTTTAGAGTTAATGTTTGAGGGGCATAGAAGGCATTTATTTCAATTTTAGAAAATTTAATTTTTCACATTTTTCCATGAAAAGTGCCAATACCCACCCCCTTTGGGTTCTAGGTGAAAATCTCACTCGACACATATCAAACAAAAATGTTTCCATGGTGTGTATTATTGTTCATTTTCATCAAATAAACAAAATTAAACCCAGAATAAATCCTGAAAGACAAGAAATGAGCATAAAATATGCTTCAGCGCAAGTGTTACTAAAAGAGCCAAAATTTCTAAAAAATATTGCAAAAAACAACAATTTTCAGTTTAAGAGTGAATGTTTGAGGTGTATAGAAGGCATTTATTTCATTTTTAGAAAATTTAATTTTTCCCATTTTTCCATGAAAAGTGCCCCCCCCCTTTGGGTTCTAGGTGAAAATCTCACTCGACACAAATCAAACAAAAATGTTTCCATTGTGTGTATTGTTGTTCATTTTCATCAAATAAACAAAATAAAACCCAGAATTAATCCTTAAAGACAAGAAAAGGGCATAAAAGGTGCTTCAGCGCAAGTGTTAATGTTACTAAAAGAGCCCAAATTTCTAAAATATTGCGAAAAACAACAATTTTCAGTTTAGAGTTAATGTTTGAGGTGTATAGAAGGCATTTATTTCATTTTTAGAAAATTAAATTTTTCACATTTTTCCATGAAAAGTCCAATACCCCCCCTTTGGGTTCTAGGTGAAAATCTCACTCGACACAAACCAAACAAAAATGTTTCCATGGTGTGTATTGTTGTTCATTTTCATCAAATAAACAAAATAAAACCCAGAATAAATCCTGAAAGAAGGGAAATAAGCATAAAAGATGCTTCAGCGCAACTGTTAATGTTACTAAAAGTGCTCAAATTTCTAAAAATATTGCGAAAAACAATTATTTTCAGTTAAAGAGTGAATGTTTGAGGTGTATAGAAGGCATTTATTTCATTTTTAAAAAATTTAATTTTTCCCATTTTTCCATGAAAAGTGCCAATACCCACCCCCTTTGGGTTCTAGGTGAAAATCTCACTCGACACAAATCAAACAAAAATGTTTCCATTGTGTGTATTGTTGTTCATTTTCATCAAATAAACAAAATAAAACCCAGAATAAATCCTGAAAGACAAGAAATGAGCATAAAAGATTCTTCAGCGCAAGTGTTAATGTTACTAAAAGAGCCAAAATTTCTAAAAATATTGCGAAAAACAACAATTTTCAGTTAAAGAGTCAACGTTTGAGGTGTATAGAAGTCATTTATTTCATTTTTAGAAAATTTAATTTTTCACATTTTTCCATGAAAAGTGCCAATACCCCCTTTGGGTTCTAGGTGAAAATCTCACTTAAAACAAATCAAACAAAAATGTTTCCATGGTGTGTATTGTTTTTCATTTTCATCAAATCAACAAAATAAAACCCAGAATAAATACTGAAAGGCAAGAAATGAGCATAAAAGATGCTTCAGGGCAAGTGTTAATGTTACTAAAAGAGCCCAAATTTCTAAAAATATTGCGAAAAACAACAATTTTCAGTTTAGAGTGAATGTTTGAGGTGTATAGAAGGCATTTATTTCATTTTTAGAAAATTAAATTTTTCACATTTTTCCATGAAAAGTCCAATACCCCCCCTTTGGGTTCTAGGTGAAAATCTCATTCGACACAAATCAAACAAAAATGTTTCCAAGGTGTGTATTGTTGTTCATTTTCATCAAATAAACAAAATAAAACCCAGAATAAATCCTGAAAGACAAGAAATGAGCATAAAAGATGCTTAAGCGCAAGTGTTAATGTTACTAAAAGAGCCCAAATTTCTAAAAATATTGCGAAAAACAACAATTTTCAGTTTAAGAGTGAATGTTTGAGGTGTATAGAAGGCATTTATTTCATTTTGAGAAAATTTAATTTTTCACATTTTTCCATGAAAAGTGCCAATACCCCCCCCTTTGGGTTCTAGGTGAAAATCTCACTCGACACAAATCAAACAAAAATGTTTCCATGGTGTGTATTTTTGTCCATTTTCATCAAATAAACAAAATAAAACCCAGAATAAATACTGAAAAACAAGAAATGAGCATGAAAGATGCTTAAGCGCAAGTGTTAATGTTACTAAAAGAGACCAAATATCTAAAAATATTGCAAAAAACAAAATTTTCAGATTTAGAGTGAATGTTTGAGGTGTAAAAAAGGCATTTATTTCATTTTTAGAAAATTTAATTTTTCACATTTTTCAATGAAAAGTGCCAATACCCCCTTTGGGTTCTAGGTGAAAATCTCACTTAAAACAAATCAAACAAAAATGTTTCCATGGTGTGTATTGTTGTTCATTTTCATCAAATAAACAAAATAAAACCCAGAATAAATACTGAAAGGCATGAAATGAGCATAAAAGATGCTTCAGCGCAAGTGTTAATGTTACTAAAAGAGCCCAAATTTCTAAAAATATTGCGAAAAACCACAATCTTCTGTTAAAGAGTGAATGTTTGAGGGGCATAGAAGGCATTTATTTCAATTTTAGAAAATTTAATTTTTAACATTTTTCCATGAAAAGTGCCAATACCCTCCTCTTTGGGTTCTAGGTGAAAATCTCACTCGAAACAAATCAAACAAAAATGTTTCCATGGTGTGTATTGTTGTTCATTTTCATCAAATAAACAAAATTAAACCCAGAATAAATCCTGAAAGATAAGAAATGATCATAAAAGATGCTTCACGGAAGTGTTAATGTAAATAAAAGAGCCCAAATTTCTAAAAATATTGCGAAAAACAACAATTTTCAGTTTAAGAGTGAATGTTTGAGGTGTATAGAAGGCATTTATTTCATTTTTAGAAAATTTAATTTTTCACATTTTTCCATGAAAAGTGCCAATACCCCCTTTGGGTTCTAGGTGAAAATCTCACTCGACACAAATCAAACAAAAATGTTTCCATGGTGTGCATTGTTGTTCATTTTCATCACATAAACAAAATAAAACCCAGAATAAATACTGAAAGACAAGAAATGAGCATAAAAGATGCTTCAGCGCAAGTGTTAATGTTACTAAAAGAGCCCAAATTTCAAAAAATATTGCGAAAAACACCAATTTTCAGATTAAGAGTGAATGTTTCAGGTGTATAGAAGGCATTTATTTCATTTTTAGAAAATGTTTATTTTCACATTTTTCCATGAAGAGTGCCAATACCCCCCCCTTTGGGTTCTAGGTGAAAATCTAACTCGACACAAATCAAACAAAAATGTTTCCATGGTGTGTATTGTTGTTCATTTTCATCAACTAAAATAAATTAAACCCAGAATAAATCCTGAAAGGCAAGAAATGAGCATAAAAGATGCTTCAGCGGAATTGTTAATGTTATTAAAAGAGGCCAAATTTCTAAAAATATTGCGGAAAACAACAATTTTCAGTTTTAGAGTTAATGTTTGAGGGGCATAGAAGGCATTTATTTCAATTTTAGAAAATTTAATTTTTCACATTTTTCCATGAAAAGTGCCAATACCCACCCCCTTTGGGTTCTAGGTGAAAATCTCACTCGACACATATCAAACAAAAATGTTTCCATGGTGTGTATTATTGTTCATTTTCATCAAATAAACAAAATTAAACCCAGAATAAATCCTGAAAGACAAGAAATGAGCATAAAAGATACTTCAGCGCAAGTGTTAATGTTAATAAAAGAGCCCAAATTTCTAAAAATATTGCGAAAAACAACAATTTTCAGTTTTAGAGTGAACGTTTGAGGTGTATAGTAGGCATTAATTTCATTTTTAAAAAATTTAATTTTTCCCATTTTTCCATGAAAAGTGCCAATACCCCCCCTTTGGGTTCTAGGTGAAAATCTCACTCGACACAAATCAAACAAAAATGTTTCCATGGTGTGTATTGTTGTTCATGTACATCAAATAAACAAAATAAAACCCAGAATATATCCTGAAAGACAAGAAATGAGCATAAAAGGTGCTTCAGCGCAAGTGTTAATGTTACTAAAAGAGCCCAAATTTCTAAAAATATTGCGAAAAACAACAATTTTCAGTTTAGAGTGAATGTTTGAGGTGTATAGAAGGCATTTATTTCATTTTTAGAAAATTAAATTTTTCACATTTTTCCATGAAAAGTCCAATACCCCCCCTTTGGGTTCTAGGTGAAAATCTCATTCGACACAAATCAAACAAAAATGTTTCCATGGTGTGTATTGTTGTTCATTTTCATCAAATTAACAAAATAAAACCCAGAATAAATCCTGAAAGACAAGAAATGAACATAAAAGATGCTTCAGCGCAAGTGTTAATGTTACTAAAAGAGCCCAAATTTCTAAAAATATTGCGAAAAAAAACAATTTTCAGTTTAAGAGTAAATGTTTGAGGTGTATAGAAGGCATTTATTTCATTTTTAGAAAATTTAATTTTTCACATTTTTCCATGAAAAGTGCCAATACCCCCCCTTTGGGTTCTAGGTGAAAATCTCACTCGACACAAATCAAACAAAAATGTTTCCATGGTGTGTATTGTTGTTCATTTTCATCAAATAAACAAAATAAAACCCAGCATAAATACTGAAAGACAAGAAATGAGCATGAAAGATGCTTAAGCGCAAGTGTTAATGTTACTAAAAGAGACCAAATATCTATAAATATTGCAAAAAACAACAATTTTCAGTTAAAGAGTCAACGTTTGATGTGTATAGAAGTCATTTATTTCATTTTTAGAAAATTTAATTTTTCACATTTTTCCATGAAAAGTACCAATACCCCCTTTGTGTTCTAGGTGAAAATCTCACTTAAAACAAATCAAACAAAAATGTTTCCATGGTGTGTATTGTTTTTCATTTTCATCAAATAAACAAAATAATACCCAGAATAAATACTGAAAGACAAGAAATGAGCATAAAATATGCTTCAGCGCAAGTGTTACTAAAAGAGCCAAAATTTCTAAAAAATATTGCAAAAAACAACAATTTTCAGTTTAAGAGTGAATGTTTGAGGTGTATAGAAGGCATTTATTTCATTTTTAGAAAATTTAATTTTTCCCATTTTTCCATGAAAAGTGCCCCCCCCCTTTGGGTTCTAGGTGAAAATCAAACAAAAATGTTTCCATTGGGTGTATTGTTGTTCATTTTCATCAAATAAACAAAATAAAACCCAGAATTAATCCTTAAAGACAAGAAAAGGGCATAAAAGGTGCTTCAGCGCAAGTGTTAATGTTACTAAAAGAGCCCAAATTTCTAAAATATTGCGAAAAACAACAATTTTCAGTTTAGAGTTAATGTTTGAGGTGTATAGAAGGCATTTATTTCATTTTTAGAAAATTAAATTTTTCACATTTTTCCATGAAAAGTCCAATACCCCCCCTTTGGGTTCTAGGTGAAAATCTCACTCGACACAAACCAAACAAAAATGTTTCCATGGTGTGTATTGTTGTTCATTTTCATCAAATAAACAAAATAAAACCCAGAATAAATCCTGAAAGAAGGGAAATAAGCATAAAAGATGCTTCAGCGCAACTGTTAATGTTACTAAAAGTGCTCAAATTTCTAAAAATATTGCGAAAAACAATTATTTTCAGTTAAAGAGTGAATGTTTGAGGTGTATAGAAGGCATTTATTTCATTTTTAAAAAATTTAATTTTTCCCATTTTTCCATGAAAAGTGCCAATACCCACCCCCTTTGGGTTCTAGGTGAAAATCTCACTCGACACAAATCAAACAAAAATGTTTCCATTGTGTGTATTGTTGTTCATTTTCATCAAATAAACAAAATAAAACCCAGAATAAATCCTGAAAGACAAGAAATGAGCATAAAAGATTCTTCAGCGCAAGTGTTAATGTTACTAAAAGAGCCAAAATTTCTAAAAATATTGCGAAAAACAACAATTTTCAGTTTAAGAGTGAATGTTTGAGGTGTATAGAAGGCATTTATTTCATTTTTAGAAAATTTAATTTTTCACATTTTTCCATGAAAAGTGCCAATACCCCCCTTTGGGTTCTAGGTGAAAATCTCACTCGACACAAATCAAACAAAAATGTTTCCATGCTGTGTGTTGTTGTTCATTTTCATCAAATAAACAAAATAAAACCAAGAATAAATACTGAAAGACAAGAAATGAGCATAAAAGATGCTTCAGCGCAAGTGTTAATGTTACTAAAAGAGCCAAAATTTCTAAAAATATTGCGAAAAACAACAAATTTCAGTTTTAGAGTGAATGTTTGAGGTGTATAGAAGGTATTTATTTCATTTTTAAAAAATTTAATTTTTCCCATTTTTCCATGAAAAGTGCCAATAACCCCCTTTGGGTTCTAGGTGAAAATCTCACTCGACACAAATCAAACAAAAATGTTTCCATGGTGTGTATTGTTGTTCATTTTCATCAAATAAACAAAATAAAACCCAGAATAAATACTGAAAGACAAGAAATGAGCATAAAAGATCCTTCAGCGCAAGTGTTAATGTTACTAAAAGAGCCAAAATTTCTAAAAATATTGCGAAAAACAACAAATTTCAGTTTTAGAGTGAATGTTTGAGGTGTATAGAAGGCATTTATTTCATTTTTAAAAAAATTAATTTTTCCCATTTTTCCATGAAAAGTGCCAATACCCCCCCTTTGGGTTCTAGGTGAAAATCTCACTCGACAAAAATCAAACAAAAATGTTTCCAGGGTGTGTATTGTTGTTCAATTTCATCAAATAAACAAAATAAAACCCAGAATAAGTACTGAAAGACAAGAAATGAGCATAAAAGATGCTTCAGCGCAAGTGTTAATGTTACTAAAAGAGCCCAAATTTCTAAAAATATTGCGAAAAACAACAATTTTCAGGTTTAGAGTGAATGTTTGAGGTGTATAGAAGGCATTCATTTCATTTTTAAAAAATTTAATTTTTCCCATTTTTCCATGAAAAGTGCCAATACCCTTTGGGTTCAAGGTGAAAACCTCACTCGACACAAATCAAACAAAAATGTTTCCATGGTGTGTATTGTTGTTCATTTTCATCAAATATACAAAATAAAACCCAGAATAAATACTGAAAGACAAGAAATGAGCATAAAATATGCTTCAGCGCAAGTGTTATTAAAGAGCCAAAATTTCTAAAAAATATTGCAAAAAACAACAATTTTCAGTTTAAGAGTGAATGTTTGAGGTGTATAGAAGGCATTTATTTCATTTTTAGAAAATTTAATTTTTCCCATTTTTCCATGAAAAGTGCCAATACCCCCCTTTGGGTTCTAGGTGAAAATCTCACTCGACACAAATCAAACAAAAATGTTTCCATGCTGTGTGTTGTTGTTCATTTTCATCAAATAAACAAAATAAAACCCAGAATAAATCCTGAAAGAAGGGAAATGAGCATTAAAGATGCTTCAGCGCAAGTGTTAATGTTACTAAAAGAGCCCAAATTTCTAAAAATATTGCGAAAAACAACAATTTTCAGTTTAAGAGTGAATGTTTGAGGTGTATAGAAGGCATTTATTTCATTTTTAGAAAATTTAGTTTTTCCCATTTTTCCATGAAAAGTGCCAATACCCCCCCCTTTGGGTTCTAGGTGAAAATCTCACTCGACACAAATCAAACAAAAATGTTTCCATGGTGTGTATTGCTGTTCATTTTCATCAAATAAACAAAATAAAACCCAGAATAAATCCTGAGAGACAAGAAATGAGCATAAAAGATGCTTCAGCGCAAGTGTTTATGTTACTAAAAGAGCCAAAATTTCTAAAAATATTGCGAAAAACAACAATTTTCAGTTTAAGAGTGAATGATTGAGGTGTATAGAAGGCATTTATTTCATTTTTAGAAAATTTAATTTTTCACATTTTTCCATGAAAAGTGCCAATAACCCCCTTTGGGTTCTAGGTGAAAATCTCACTCGACACAAATCAAACAAAAATGTTTCCATGGTGTGTATTGTTGTTCATTTTCATCAAATAAACAAAATAAAACCCAGAATAAATACTGAAAGACAAGAAATGAGCATAAAAGATCCTTCAGCGCAAGTGTTAATGTTACTAAAAGAGCCAAAATTTCTAAAAATATTGCGAAAAACAACAAATTTCAGTTTTAGAGTGAATGTTTGAGGTGTATAGAAGGCATTTATTTCATTTTTAAAAAATTTAATTTTTCCCATTTTTCCATGAAAAGTGCCAATACCCCCCCTTTGGGTCCTAGGTGAAAATCTCACTCGACAAAAATCAAACAAAAATGTTTCCAGGGTGTGTATTGTTGTTCAATTTCATCAAATAAACAAAATAAAACCCAGAATAAGTACTGAAAGACAAGAAATGAGCATAAAAGATGCTTCAGCGCAAGTGTTAATGTTACTAAAAGAGCCCAAATTTCTAAAAATATTGCGAAAAACAACAATTTTCAGGTTTAGAGTGAATGTTTGAGGTGTATAGAAGGCATTCATTTCATTTTTAAAAAATTTAATTTTTCCCATTTTTCCATGAAAAGTGCCAATACCCTTTGGGTTCAAGGTGAAAACCTCACTCGACACAAATCAAACAAAAATGTTTCCATGGTGTGTATTGTTGTTCATTTTCATCAAATATACAAAATAAAACCCAGAATAAATACTGAAAGACAAGAAATGAGCATAAAATATGCTTCAGCGCAAGTGTTATTAAAGAGCCAAAATTTCTAAAAAATATTGCAAAAAACAACAATTTTCAGTTTAAGAGTGAATGTTTGAGGTGTATAGAAGGCATTTATTTCATTTTTAGAAAATTTAATTTTTCCCATTTTTCCATGAAAAGTGCCAATACCCCCCTTTGGGTTCTAGGTGAAAATCTCACTCGACACAAATCAAACAAAAATGTTTCCATGCTGTGTGTTGTTGTTCATTTTCATCAAATAAACAAAATAAAACCCAGAATAAATCCTGAAAGAAGGGAAATGAGCATTAAAGATGCTTCAGCGCAAGTGTTAATGTTACTAAAAGAGCCCAAATTTCTAAAAATATTGCGAAAAACAACAATTTTCAGTTTAAGAGTGAATGTTTGAGGTGTATAGAAGGCATTTATTTCATTTTTAGAAAATTTAGTTTTTCCCATTTTTCCATGAAAAGTGCCAATACCCCCCCCTTTGGGTTCTAGGTGAAAATCTCACTCGACACAAATCAAACAAAAATGTTTCCATGTTGTGTATTGCTGTTCATTTTCATCAAATAAACAAAATAAAACCCAGAATAAATCCTGAGAGACAAGAAATGAGCATAAAAGATGCTTCAGCGCAAGTGTTAATGTTACTAAAAGAGCCAAAATTTCTAAAAATATTGCGAAAAACAACAATTTTCAGTTTTAAAGTGAATGTTTGAGGTGTATAGAAGGCATTTATTTCATTTTTAGAAAATTTAATTTTTCACATTTTTCCATGAAAAGTGCCAATACCCCCCCCTTTGGGTTCTAGGTGAAAATCTCACTCGCCACAAATCAAACAAAAATGTTTCCATGGTGTGCATTGTTGTTCATTTTCATCAAATAAACAAAATAAAACCCAGAATAAATACTGAAAGACAAGAAATGAGCATAAAAGATCCTTCAGCGCAAGTGTTAATGTTACTAAAAGAGCCAAAATTTCTAAAAATATTGCGAAAAACAACAAATTTCAGTTTTAGAGTGAATGTTTGAGGTGTATAGAAGGCATTTATTTCATTTTTAAAAAATTTAATTTTTCCCATTTTCCATGAAAAGTGCCAATACCCCCCCTTTGGGTTCTAGGTGAAAATCTCACTCGACAAAAATCAAACAAAAATGTTTCCAGGGTGTGTATTGTTGTTCAATTTCATCAAATAAACAAAATAAAACCCAGAATAAGTACTGAAAGACAAGAAATGAGCATAAAAGATGCTTCAGCGCAAGTGTTAATGTTACTAAAAGAGCCCAAATTTCTAAAAATATTGCGAAAAACAACAATTTTCAGGTTTAGAGTGAATGTTTGAGGTGTATAGAAGGCATTCATTTCATTTTTAAAAAATTTAATTTTTCCCATTTTTCCATGAAAAGTGCCAATACCCTTTGGGTTCAAGGTGAAAACCTCACTCGACACAAATCAAACAAAAATGTTTCCATGGTGTGTATTGTTGTTCATTTTCATCAAATATACAAAATAAAACCCAGAATAAATACTGAAAGACAAGAAATGAGCATAAAATATGCTTCAGCGCAAGTGTTATTAAAGAGCCAAAATTTCTAAAAAATATTGCAAAAAACAACAATTTTCAGTTTAAGAGTGAATGTTTGAGGTGTATAGAAGGCATTTATTTCATTTTTAGAAAATTTAATTTTTCCCATTTTTCCATGAAAAGTGCCAATACCCCCCTTTGGGTTCTAGGTGAAAATCTCACTCGACACAAATCAAACAAAAATGTTTCCATGCTGTGTGTTGTTGTTCATTTTCATCAAATAAACAAAATAAAACCCAGAATAAATCCTGAAAGAAGGGAAATGAGCATTAAAGATGCTTCAGCGCAAGTGTTAATGTTACTAAAAGAGCCCAAATTTCTAAAAATATTGCGAAAAACAACAATTTTCAGTTTAAGAGTGAATGTTTGAGGTGTATAGAAGGCATTTATTTCATTTTTAGAAAATTTAGTTTTTCCCATTTTTCCATGAAAAGTGCCAATACCCCCCCCTTAGGGTTCTAGGTGAAAATCTCACTCGACACAAATCAAACAAAAATGTTTCCATGGTGTGTATTGCTGTTTATTTTCATCAAATAAACAAAATAAAACCCAGAATAAATCCTGAGAGACAAGAAATGAGCATAAAAGATGCTTCAGCGCAAGTGTTTATGTTACTAAAAGAGCCAAAATTTCTAAAAATATTGCGAAAAACAACAATTTTCAGTTTAAGAGTGAATGATTGAGGTGTATAGAAGGCATTTATTTCATTTTTAGAAAATTTAATTTTTCACATTTTTCCATGAAAAGTGCCAATAACCCCCTTTGGGTTCTAGGTGAAAATCTCACTCGACACAAATCAAACAAAAATGTTTCCATGGTGTGTATTGTTGTTCATTTTCATCAAATAAACAAAATAAAACCCAGAATAAATACTGAAAGACAAGAAATGAGCATAAAAGATCCTTCAGCGCAAGTGTTAATGTTACTAAAAGAGCCAAAATTTCTAAAAATATTGCGAAAAACAACAAATTTCAGTTTTAGAGTGAATGTTTGAGGTGTATAGAAGGCATTTATTTCATTTTTAAAAAATTTAATTTTTCCCATTTTTCCATGAAAAGTGCCAATACCCCCCCTTTGGGTCCTAGGTGAAAATCTCACTCGACAAAAATCAAACAAAAATGTTTCCAGGGTGTGTATTGTTGTTCAATTTCATCAAATAAACAAAATAAAACCCAGAATAAGTACTGAAAGACAAGAAATGAGCATAAAAGATGCTTCAGCGCAAGTGTTAATGTTACTAAAAGAGCCCAAATTTCTAAAAATATTGCGAAAAACAACAATTTTCAGGTTTAGAGTGAATGTTTGAGGTGTATAGAAGGCATTCATTTCATTTTTAAAAAATTTAATTTTTCCCATTTTTCCATGAAAAGTGCCAATACCCTTTGGGTTCAAGGTGAAAACCTCACTCGACACAAATCAAACAAAAATGTTTCCATGGTGTGTATTGTTGTTCATTTTCATCAAATATACAAAATAAAACCCAGAATAAATACTGAAAGACAAGAAATGAGCATAAAATATGCTTCAGCGCAAGTGTTATTAAAGAGCCAAAATTTCTAAAAAATATTGCAAAAAACAACAATTTTCAGTTTAAGAGTGAATGTTTGAGGTGTATAGAAGGCATTTATTTCATTTTTAGAAAATTTAATTTTTCCCATTTTTCCATGAAAAGTGCCAATACCCCCCTTTGGGTTCTAGGTGAAAATCTCACTCGACACAAATCAAACAAAAATGTTTCCATGCTGTGTGTTGTTGTTCATTTTCATCAAATAAACAAAATAAAACCCAGAATAAATCCTGAAAGAAGGGAAATGAGCATTAAAGATGCTTCAGCGCAAGTGTTAATGTTACTAAAAGAGCCCAAATTTCTAAAAATATTGCGAAAAACAACAATTTTCAGTTTAAGAGTGAATGTTTGAGGTGTATAGAAGGCATTTATTTCATTTTTAGAAAATTTAGTTTTTCCCATTTTTCCATGAAAAGTGCCAATACCCCCCCCTTTGGGTTCTAGGTGAAAATCTCACTCGACACAAATCAAACAAAAATGTTTCCATGGTGTGTATTGCTGTTCATTTTCATCAAATAAACAAAATAAAACCCAGAATAAATCCTGAGAGACAAGAAATGAGCATAAAAGATGCTTCAGCGCAAGTGTTAATGTTACTAAAAGAGCCAAAATTTCTAAAAATATTGCGAAAAACAACAATTTTCAGTTTTAAAGTGAATGTTTGAGGTGTATAGAAGGCATTTATTTCATTTTTAGAAAATTTAATTTTTCACATTTTTCCATGAAAAGTGCCAATACCCCCCCCCCCCCCCTTTGGGTTCTAGGTGAAAATCTCACTCGCCACAAATCAAACAAAAATGTTTCCATGGTGTGCATTGTTGTTCATTTTCATCAAATAAACAAAATAAAACCCAGAATAAATACTGAAAGACAAGAAATGAGCATAAAAGATCCTTCAGCGCAAGTGTTAATGTTACTAAAAGAGCCAAAATTTCTAAAAATATTGCGAAAAACAACAAATTTCAGTTTTAGAGTGAATGTTTGAGGTGTATAGAAGGCATTTATTTCATTTTTAAAAAATTTAATTTTTCCCATTTTCCATGAAAAGTGCCAATACCCCCCCTTTGGGTTCTAGGTGAAAATCTCACTCGACAAAAATCAAACAAAAATGTTTCCAGGGTGTGTATTGTTGTTCAATTTCATCAAATAAACAAAATAAAACCCAGAAAAAGTACTGAAAGACAAGAAATGAGCATAAAAGATGCTTCAGCGCAAGTGTTAATGTTACCAAAAGGGCCCAAATTTCTAAAAATATTGCGTAAAACAAAAATTTTCAGATTTAGAGTGAATGTTTGAGGTGTATAGAAGACATTTATTTCATTTTTAAAAAATTTAATTTTTCCCATTTTTCCATGAAAAGTGCCAATACCCTTTGGGTTCAAGGTGAAAACCTCACTCGACACAAATCAAACAAAAATGTTTCCATGGTGTGTATTGTTGTTCATTTTCATCAAATATACAAAATAAAACCCAGAATAAATACTGAAAGACAAGAAATGAGCATAAAATATGCTTCAGCGCAAGTGTTATTAAAGAGCCAAAATTTCTAAAAAATATTGCAAAAAACAACAATTTTCAGTTTAAGAGTGAATGTTTGAGGTGTATAGAAGGCATTTATTTCATTTTAAGAAAATTTAATTTTTCCCATTTTTCCATGAAAAGTGCCAATACCCCCCTTTGGGTTCTAGGTGAAAATCTCACTCGACACAAATCAAACAAAAATGTTTCCATGGGGTGTATTGTTGTTCATTTTCATCATATAAACAAAATAAAACCCAGAATATATCCTGAAAGACAAGAAATGAGCATAAAAGATGCTTCAGCGCAAGTGTTAATGTTACTAAAAGAGCCCAAATTTCTAAAAATATTGCGAAAAACAACAATTTTCAGTTTAAGAGTGAATGTTTGAGGTGTATAGAAGGCATTTATTTCATTTTTAGAAAATTTTATTTTTCACATTTTTCCATGAAAAGTCCAATACCCCCCTTTTGGTTCTAGGTGAAAATCTCACTCGACACAAATCAAACAAAAATGTTTCCATGGTGTGTATTGTTGTTCATTTTCATCAAATAAACAAAATAAAACCCAGAATAAATCCTTAAAGACAAGAAATGAGCATAAAAGATGCTTAAGCGCAAGTGTTAATGTTAATAAAAGAGCCCAAATTTCTAAAAATATTGCGAAAAACAACAATTTTCAGTTAAGAGTGAATGTTTGAGGTGTATAGAAGGCATTTATTTCATTTTTAGAAAATTTAATTTTTCACATTTTTCCATGAAAAGTGCCAATACCCCCCCTTTGGGTTCTAGGTGAAAATCTCACTCGACACAAATCAAACAAAAATCTTTCCATGGTGTGTATTGTTGTTCATTTTCATCAAATAAACAAAATAAAACCCAGAATAAATACTGAAAGGCATGAAATGAGCATAAAAGATACTTCAGCGCAAGTGTTAATGTTACTAAAAGAGCCCAAATTTCTAAAAATATTGCGAAAAACCAGTATCTTCAGTTAAAGAGTGAATGTTTGAGGGGCATAGAAGGCATTTATTTCAATTTTAGAAAATTTAATTTTTCACATTTTTCCATGAAAAGTGCCAATACCCCCCCCTTTGGGTTCTAGGTGAAAATCTCACTCGCCACAAATCAAACAAAAATGTTTCCATGGTGTGTATTGTTGTTCATTTTCATCAAATAAACAAAATAAAACCCAGAATAATACTGAAAGTCATGAAATGAGCATAAAAGATACTTCAGCGCAAGTGTTAATGTTACTAAAAGAGCCTAAATTTCTAAAAATATTTCGAAAAACAACAATTTTCAGTTTGGGAGTGAATGTTTGAGGTGTATAGAAGGCATTTATTTCATTTTTAGAAAAAAAGTTAATTTTTCACATTTTTCCATGAAAAGTGCCAATACCCCACCCCCTTTGGGTTCTAGGTGAAAATCTCACTCGACAAAAATCAAACAAAAATGTTTCCAGGGTGTGTATTGTTGTTCATTTTCATCAAATAAACAAAATAAAACCCAGAATAAATACTGAAAGACAAGAAATGAGCATAAAAGATGCTTCCGCGCAAGTGTTTATGTTACTAAGAGAGCCAAAATTTCTAAAAATATTGGGAAAAAACAACAATTTTCAGTTTAAGAGTGAATGATTGAGGTGTATAGAAGGCATTTATTTCATTTTTAGAAAATTTAATTTTTCACATTTTTCCATGAAAAGTGCCAATAACCCCCTTTGGGTTCTAGGTGAAAATCTCACTCGACACAAATCAAACAAAAATGTTTCCATGGTGTGTATTGTTGTTCATTTTCATCAAATAAACAAAATAAAACCCAGAATAAATACTGAAAGACAAGAAATGAGCATAAAAGATGCTTCAGCGCAAGTGTTAATGTTACTATGAGCCAAAATTTCTAAAAATATTTCGAAAAACAACAAATTTCAGTTTTAGAGTGAATGTTTGAGGTGTATAGAAGGCATTTATTTCATTTTTAAAAAATTTAATTTTTCCCATTTTTCCATGAAAAGTGCCAATACCCCCCCTTTGGGTTCTAGGTGAAAATCTCACTCGACAAAAATCAAACAAAAATGTTTCCAGGGTGTGTATTGTTGTTCATTTTCATCAAATAAACAAAATAAAACCCAGAATAAATACTGAAAGACAAGAAATGAGCATAAAAGATGCTTCAGCGCAAGTGTTAATGTTACTAAAAGAGCCCAAATTTCTAAAAATATTGCGAAAAACAACAATTTTCAGGTTTAGAGTGAATGTTTGAGGTGTATAGAAGGCATTCATTTCATTTTTAAAAAATTTAATTTTTCCCATTTTTCCATGAAAAGTGCCAATACCCTTTGCGTTCTAGGTGAAAATCTCACTCGACACATATCAAACAAAATGTTTCCATGGTGTGTATTGTTGTTCATTTTCATCAAATAAACAAAATAAAACCCAGAATAAATACTGAAAGACAAGAAATGAGCATAAAAGATGCTTCAGCGCAGGTGTTAATGTTACTAAAAGAGCCCAAATTTCTAAAAATATTGCGTAAAACAACAATTTTCAGATTTAGAGTGAATGTTTGAGGTGTATAGAAGACATTTATTTCATTTTTAAAAAATTTAATTTTTCCCATTTTTCCATTGAAAGTGCCAATACCCTTTGGGTTCAAGGTGAAAAGCTCACTCGAAACAAATCAAACAAAAATGTTTCCATGGTGTGTATTGTTGTTCATTTTCATCAAATATACAAAATAAAACCCAGAATAAATACTGAAAGGCATGAAATGAGCATAAAAGATACTTCAGCGCAAGTGTTAATGTTACTAAAAGAGCCCAAATTTCTAAAAATATTGCGAGAAACCAGTATCTTCAGTTAAAGAGTGAATGTTTGAGGGGCATAGAAGGCATTTATTTCATTTTTAGAAAATTTAATTTTTCCCATTTTTCCATGAAAAGTGCCAATACCCCCCCCTTTGGGTTCTAGGTGAAAATCTCACTCGACACAAATCAAACAAAAATGTTTCCATGGTGTGTATTGTTGTTCATTTTCATCAAATAAACAAAATAAAACCCAGAATAAATCCTGAAAGATTAGAAATGAGCATAAAAGATGCTTAAGCGCAAGTGTTAACGTTACTTAAAGAGCCCAAATTTCTAAAAATATTGCGAAAAACAACAATTTTTCAGTTTAAGAGTGAATGTTTGAGGTGTATAGAAGGCATTTATTTCATTTTTAGAAAATTTAATTTTTCAAATTTTTCCATGAAAAGTGCCAATACCCCCCCCTTTGGGTTCTAGGTGAAAATCTCACTCGACACAAATCAAACAAAAATGTTTCCATGGTGTGTATTGTTGTTCATTTTCATCAAATAAACAAAATAAAACCCAGAATAAATACTGAAAGACAAGAAATGAGCATGAAAGATGCTTAAGCGCAAGTGTTAATGTTACTAAAAGAGCCCAAATATCTAAAAATATTGCGAAAAAACAACAATTTTCAGTTAAAGAGTGAATGTTTGAGGTGTATAGAAGTCATTTATTTCATTTTTAGAAAATTTAATTTTTCACATTTTTCCATGAAAAGTGCCAATACCCCCTTTGGGTTCTAGGTGAAAATCTCACTTAAAACAAATCAAACAAAAATGTTTCCATGGTGTGTATTGTTGTTCATTTTCATCAAATAAACAAAATAAAACCCAGAATAAATACTGAAAGGCATGAAATGAGCATAAAAGATACTTCAGCGCAAGTGTTAATGTTACTAAAAGAGCCCAAATTTCTAAAAATATTGCGAGAAACCAGTATCTTCAGTTAAAGAGTGAATGTTTGAGGGGCATAGAAGGCATTTATTTCAATTTTAGAAAATTTAATTTTTCACATTTTTCCATGAAAAGTGCCAATACCCCCCCCTTTGGGTTCAAGGTGAAAATCTCTCTCGACACAAATCAAACAAAAATGTTTCCATGGTGTGTATTGTTGCTCATTTTCATCAAATAAACAAAATAAAACCCAGAATAAATCCTGAAAGACAAGAAATGAGCATAAAAGATGCTTCAGCACAAGTGTTAATGTTACTAAAAGAGCCCAAATTTCTAAAAATATTGCGAAAAACAACAATTTTAAGATTTAGAGTGAATGTTTGAGGTGTATAGAAGGCATTTATTTCATTTTTAGAAAATTTAATTTTTCACATTTTTCCATGAATAGTGCCAATAACCCCCCTTTGGGTTCTAGGTGAAAATCTCACTCGACACATATCAAACAAAAATGTTTCCATGGTGTGTATTGTTGTTCATTTTCATCAAATAAACAAAACAAAACCCAGAATAAATACTGAAAGACAAGAAATGAGCATAAAAGATGCTTCAGCGCAAGTGTTATTGTTACTAAAAGAGCCCAAATTTCTAAAAATATTGCGAGAAACCAGTATCTTCAGTTAAAGAGTGAATGTTTGAGGGGCATAGAAGGCATTTATTTCATTTTTAGAAAATTTAATTTTTCCCATTTTTCCATGAAAAGTGCCAATACCCCCCCCTTTGGGTTCTAGGTGAAAATCTCACTCGACACAAATCAAACAAAAATGTTTCCATGGTGTGTATTGTTGTTCATTTTCATCAAATAAACAAAATAAAACCCAGAATAAATCCTGAAAGATTAGAAATGAGCATAAAAGATGCTTAAGCGCAAGTGTTAACGTTACTTAAAGAGCCCAAATTTCTAAAAATATTGCGAAAAACAACAATTTTCAGTTTAAGAGTGAATGTTTGAGGTGTATAGAAGGCATTTATTTCATTTTTAGAAAATTTAATTTTGCAAATTTTTCCATGAAAAGTGCCAATACCCCCCCCTTTGGGTTCTAGGTGAAAATCTCACTCGACACAAATCAAACAAAAATGTTTCCATGGTGTGTATTGTTGTTCATTTTCATCAAATAAACAAAATAAAACCCAGAATAAATACTGAAAGACAAGAAATGAGCATGAAAGATGCTTAAGCGCAAGTGTTAATGTTACTAAAAGAGCCCAAATATCTAAAAATATTGCGAAAAACAACAATTTTCAGTTAAAGAGTGAATGTTTGAGGTGTATAGAAGTCATTTATTTCATTTTTAGAAAATTTAATTTTTCACATTTTTCCATGAAAAGTGCCAATACCCCCTTTGGGTTCTAGGTGAAAATCTCACTTAAAACAAATCAAACAAAAATGTTTCCATGGTGTGTATTGTTGTTCATTTTCATCAAATAAACAAAATAAAACCCAGAATAAATACTGAAAGGCATGAAATGAGCATAAAAGATACTTCAGCGCAAGTGTTAATGTTACTAAAAGAGCCCAAATTTCTAAAAATATGCGAGAAACCAGTATCTTCAGTTAAAGAGTGAATGTTTGAGGGGCATAGAAGGCATTTATTTCAATTTTAGAAAATTTAATTTTTCACATTTTTCCATGAAAAGTGCCAATACCCCCCCCTTTGGGTTCAAGGTGAAAATCTCTCTCGACACAAATCAAACAAAAATGTTTCCATGGTGTGTATTGTTGCTCATTTTCATCAAATAAACAAAATAAAACCCAGAATAAATCCTGAAAGACAAGAAATGAGCATAAAAGATGCTTCAGCACAAGTGTTAATGTTACTAAAAGAGCCCAAATTTCTAAAAATATTGCGAAAAACAACAATTTTAAGATTTAGAGTGAATGTTTGAGGTGTATAGAAGGCATTTATTTCATTTTTAGAAAATTTAATTTTTCACATTTTTCCATGAATAGTGCCAATAACCCCCCTTTGGGTTCTAGGTGAAAATCTCACTCGACACATATCAAACAAAAATGTTTCCATGGTGTGTATTGTTGTTCATTTTCATCAAATAAACAAAACAAAACCCAGAATAAATACTGAAAGACAAGAAATGAGCATAAAAGATGCTTCAGCGCAAGTGTTATTGTTACTAAAAGAGCCCAAATTACAAAAATATTGCGAAAAAAACAATTTTTAGTTTAAGAGTGAATGTTTGAGGTGTATAGAAGTCATTTATTTCATTTTTAGAAAATTTAATTTTCCCATTTTTCCATGAAAAGTGCCAATACCCCCTTTGGGTTCTAGGTGAAAATCTCACTTAAAACAAATCAAACAAAAATGTTTCCATGGTGTGTATTGTTGTTCATTTTCATCAAATAAACAAAATAAAACCCAGAATAAATCCTGAAAGACAAGAAATGAGCATAAGAGATACTTCAGCGCAAGTGTTAATGTTACTTTAAGAGCCCAAATTTCTAAAAACATTGCGAAAAACAACAATTTTCAGTTTAAGAGTGAATGTTTGAGGTGTATAGAAGGCATTTATTTCATTTTTAGAAAATTTAATTTTTCACATTTTTCCATGAAAAGTGCCAATACCCCCCCTTTGGGTTCTAGGTGAAAATCTCACTCGACACAAATCAAACAAAAATGTTTCCATGGTGTGTATTGTTGTTCATTTTCATCAAATAAACAAAATAAAACCCAGAATAAATACTGAAAGACAAGAAATGAGCATGAAAGATGCTTAAGCGCAAGTGTTAATGTTACTAAAAGAGCCCAAATATCTAAAAATATTGCGAAAAACAACAATTTTCAGTTAAAAAGTGAATGTTTGAGGTGTATAGAAGGCATTTATTTCATTTTTAGAAAATTTAATTTTTCACATTTTTCCATGAAAAGTCCAATACCCCCCCTTTGAGTTCTAGGTGAAAATCTCACTCGACACAAATCAAACAAAAATGTTTCCATGGTGTGTATTGTTGTTCATTTTCATCAAATAAACAAAATAAAACCCAGAATAAATCCTGAAAGACAAGAAATGAGCATAAAAGATGCTTCAGCGCAAGTGTTAATGTTACTAAAAGAGCCCAAATTTCTAAAAATATTGCGAAAAACAACAATTGTAAGATTTAGAGTGAATGTTTGAGGTGTATAGAAGGCATTTATTTCATTTTTAGAAAATGTTTTTTTTCACATTTTTCCATTAATAGTGCCAATAACCCCCCTTTGGGTTCTAGGTGAAAATCTCACTCAACACATTCAAACAAAAAAGTTTCCATGGTGTGTATTGTTGTTCATTTTCATTAAATAAAAAAAAATACAACCCAGAATTAATCCCTGAA